>NC_142096.1:5983562-6133830 GCF_054644295.1 Miniopterus natalensis
TAGCTTCGGGGCAGCCCTGGCCCGGGGCTCCCGCCCCGCTGGCAGCCTCTACGGTGCTGAGCTCCTTGTCCCCAGTGCCACATGCCTCACCCTCCGCCCCCAGCACCCTCCGCTGTGTCTCTGTCTGAGGGTCACCCTCCCCCCTTTCCTTGCATCTGCCACTTTTTGATCATTTGCTCCCCTCCTCAGAGGTCTCTGCCCCAGGGCTTCCAGCCTTTTCTTCGTGGCCACCAACATTCACGCGATGACCCAGCCAAGGCTAGCCTGACCCCCTCGGCCCACTCCAGCGCACCCCCACTCCCACACGCCGCCCTGGGCCCCGGCGCGCCGTCGTCCAGAAGCTCTGCCTCCTGAGCCGCCCTCCCAGCACCCTGACCCCTCGCAGCCACAGCCTCTGCAGCCCACACCCGGCGGCCGGCTGTGGTCACTTATTAAACTGCGTATAAACCGGTCGTTCTCGGCCTTCTCCCTGCCCACCATCGCACTCTGTTTGCACATCCCCTTTGACTAGTTGATATTCTTTATTCATCACTTAAAGCGCCCTCTTGCAAACAAATACCCTAAATGTCACTGCTGTTTGTCCTTCCATTTCCTGACAAAAGGTTAAGGCTGGACGAACCTGTAACTGGGTGTCACACAGGTTACTCCCCTCCCACTCTCCAGAGTAACAACTCCATACTCAGGATTTCCACTGGGATCACTCATTGTGCCTCCAGTTCAGTTTGTCTAAAAATGAACAATCTCCCCTCCTCTACACGACATGTCACAAGCCTGCTCCTCAGTGAGACAAGTCAGTGTTATACTTCTCACTAACTGGCATCAGCATCCACACAGTGGTTTGAGCCACAGACCTGGGAATCATTCTTACCACCTCCCTCTTCTCATATCTAATCAGTCACCAAATTTTTATGTCCCAAGATCTCCCGATACCACTCTGCTGCCACCAACCATGTGCTAAGCTACTACAGGTCTAGCTTAGACCATTGCACAAGCCTCCTAGTTGGTCTTTTCACACCCACACCTGCCCTTTTTAACCCTAACAGTAATCTCTACGCAGGAACCGGTTTCAAAAACATAAATTTGGCAGCATTAATGTCTTTGCTTTGAACCCTTCAAAGATACCCCTTGACTTTATTGAGATAAGGCCCCAAATCCTCAGTGTGTCCTAAAAACAATATGGTTTTTATTTCCTGCGTTTCACAAATGAGGAAACCGAGGCTCAGAGTCATTGAATAAGTTGTTCAAGGTGTTAGGACAGTGATTCAAGTGGTAGGGCCAGGATTTTATACGAATGAGATTTTTTTAATTTTTTTATTTATTTTTTTTAGGAGCGTTGGCTGACACCTTTACTGCTTGGGGGTGGGGAGGAATGCTCAGGAGTGCTTGCTGAGCCCACAACAAGATTTTTTTTATGATGGAGAAATAGGAAAATACAAAGATTGTATCTATAAGATCTATACATTTATAGCTCAATATATATTTAAATGGACAACTGACTAAAGTTCCCTTTAAAATACTAATTATAGTCCATGTTATTAGCTTTACTTTTGTAGTTTTGAAGATAAATATATTCTTATAATGGGAAAAAAGTTAATATGTGACTTTTGCAAATGCACTTACAGGCATATAATTTAAAATGTTTTCAACAGAAGTTTCATTTGGAGTGAATTTATTAACAACCTCTATTAACCAGGAAAATGGCATGTATAAAGGAACATCCTGACAAACGCATAACTGGCATATTTGGGGATGTATTTCTTCAGTGTTTTCTATTGTTTTCTGAATTTTCAGAGTAGCCTGGAATGTTCCCATTGCAGAATGTAACCACAGAGCCAGCCTCACACCAACTTGAGAACTAAATAAAGTTTTTCATTTGGTTTTTTGCCAAATCTCCCTTTTTGATTTCTCTCCGCTCCCCCTCCTCTAAGCCCCAGTGTTGGTTCCGTCCACTGTAATTGCCGTTGAACTGCAGATGGCTCCCCACAATAGTTCCCAGCTTGGGTTGCCTTGTGCATGGCCCTACTCCAACCCACGCCTGTACATCAAAACCCACGGGGGCTTTTTCCTTAAGGCCCCACTCTGCTTCCCAGCGTGACAGCTAATTTTCATGAGCTCTTATGTATTGATTGTAATGGAGAACGTCTGGAGACAATACCAGAAACAAGTATTTTTTTCACCCTTTTCTGTGTAACCTCTCTGCAAGGAAGATGATTTTGAACTTTACATTCTGTTATTTGTATTTTAAAATAGGTATATTAAGTATGCTTTTTCTGAACTCATTTGCCCCCTTCCGCTGAAATTTTTATATTCTTATGCGTGTGTCTTAGACCGCTTCCCACATCTTACCCCCTTGGGTATGAGTGTCCTAAGCCAAAGGGGCTGACTCACTGGCAGTCACTGGGAGTCCAGAGAGGAACTGAGCAACAAGATATTCCTGTGTCTCTCAAGTCATAGCCAACAGGAAGGGACACGTCCTAATGGGTGCGCAGCAGAAAACTGTTGAACTATGATTACAGTGTTTCTGAGCATCTAGGTTCAAGGTTTGTATTTCCTTCCAAGGCCAGCCCATGGTTAGGAGACCTGGCAAACGGGACCCTTAACTGCAGCCTACCGAAATCTGACAGTGACGCCCACGCTTCGGAGGGGTCCTTTTAGCACAAGAAGGATAAGTAATTCCTAACTGACATTTCTTAAGCTTTTAGGATGTGGTATTAAATGAGGTGCTCTGTCTCATGTAATCCTCACAACAATTCGTGAGAGGAGTTCTGTTATTTCCCCCTCTTTAGAGGTATAGGAACTAATGTTAAAGAATTAACGTGCCTGAGAACGCAGAGCTGATGGAACTAGGATCTGAATCTCATCAGGTCTGACTCCAAAGTCATGCTTCAACCTTCTGTGCTCCTTTGTGGAGAATTTTTAATGTGTGAGAGATGGGCCAGATCACCCAGTATGTGATTCACCCATTCGTTCATTCGTTCATGGATTATTTACTCCTTCAGCAACTTTTTTTGAACATTCACTGTATCCACTTTGCAGGTGCTGTGAAACCCGTAGCTCAGCCACATAGTCATTCCCTGACGGGATGTGCCGAGCAGGCAGGGCGTTGTAGAGACGTCACTGTAACAGGAGGTGTACAGCGATAGGAGTTACGAAGCAGGTCCCCATTTTAAAAAACTCGGAGTTCGGCGGGGAAAGGATTTCTCCATCTGGAGGCGAAAAGGCGAGAGGAAGGCGGTGCTGCGTTTGCACCTGATAGACGGGAAGGATTTAACACAAGACAACAAGAGACTAGAGAGAGGCTATAGGAACAGAGACGCAGAGGGCAAAGTTGGAGAAAGGGAGTCCTGGAAAATGAGAATTTCAAGAAACGGCAGCTGTGCGTGGAACACTGGGCACGGCGCTCGTCCTCGCTGAGCGGGACGGTGCTGCGCCCGCGAGCCTCCGCCCAGGTCCTGCTCCCTCCCGTCCACCCCCCACGCGTGGCGCGGGTTCCTTAACGAAGAGAAACTCCTGCAGGTGGAGGCAAAACGTATCCCACTGCAGGATTAAGAATCACTATGAAGGAAAGAAAGGTTAAGGAGAAGCCTGTTCCTTCGGGGAGCTTTTGTTAAGGTCCCGCTGTGTCCCCAAAGCTGGGAGACGCTAGGAGGGTGTTGCAGGGGCAGCTGAAATGGGCACACAGGTGATGAGGTGTCGCCAAGGGCGCTGAGCCCTGTGGCTGAGGAGCCATCAGACACGTGTCTTCTGTCTGTCAGTCCTCACCCAAGAATATTTCTTCCATTGATTTTTACGATAAAAAGATCAGTTGATTGTTTTCTCCTGACCTTTCCGTTTTTAGCCTTGACCGTTCCGATCCTTTTGGAAGTCACTTGGCACGGGAGTGATGCAGGGACCCGGCTGGGCCGTGCCGAGTGGCAGCCGTCCTCGCAGCCTCTCCCCGCTTCTCGTGGGGGTGGCGTCTTTGTCACCTACTAACATGTATCAGCGCTCAGGTCTACACTGTTTATTCTGTTACTTGACTCTACGTGGGTCTACGACTCCCGCGTTATCTTTTCATTACTATAGCTTTATAAGACAACACCTGGTAGAACTTATTCCCCGTTGTTTTTCATTTAAACACTTTCTTGGCAGTTTTCACATATTTTCCTTTTTTTGCAAACTAAATGTGTTTCTTGGGACGGCTCCCCGCTCACCTTGACCCAGGCGCTGTAGGTGCTGCTCCCTCCTGAAGGAGCGTCCCCTGGAAGCCAGGCTTTCCCTCCTCTTGGCTGACCGAGGCCATGGAGCAGGCCGCCCTCACACAGAGCTGCCGTCCGTTCAAGGCCAAGGACGGTGGAGACTGTACAGCGCCCCGGGCACCTCACACCCGGGCCCTGCCCCAGGCACCTCTCCTGTGCCTCCTCTCCCCCCTGGAGAGGGAGGCGGGAGGCCCTTAGCATGGCACGTTGTCGTGGGGAGGGCGGACTGCTGGAAAAGCTCTTGAATGGGTCTTTGAAACAAAATAGGAAAACATGAATGTAAGTGTTCATTCTAGAGTAATTATAAACGACTGTCCTTCACAACTTTATCCCGTTGTGAAGTCTTATTAATGCTGTAACTTCTGTGAAGGTTTAATTTGCATTTTCACAAATATAGAAGCATGGCCCTCTAGAACCTTTTTTATTTTAATATAGATTCCTTGCAGTTTGGAATACTGGGATGAACTCCAGAAGGTTTTCGTTGCGTTTCGAGAATTTAGCCTGTCTGAAAGCAAAGCTTGTGAACTGCAGCTGCCAGATGTCGACCTTGCGAGTGACCAGAAGAAACTGGTATCCTCGGATCTTTGGAGGATTGTCTTGAACAGCAGTCAGAGTGGAGCTGATGACCAAAGGTAACTCTGTGGGAATGGAATAGTGACACTGTGCTAGGAGGCGATCGCCGTCACCCTGTCTAGTGCAAGATGATTTCCAGCCATGGAGAGCGCGTTGAGGCAGGGCCGCGGCAGAGGTGGCGCAGCCCACGTGACGGGTGGCCTGGGCCCATGGCGAGGCGCTGCGGGGAAGGGCGCAGGTGAAGCCTGTTGCATAGTTAGCAAAAGATCGGTAGAAACGTCTGGTGTCTGCAGCTCCCTCAAATCGCCTGCCCCTGGAGGTAGAAGTGCAGTAGGCTATTAGCTAATGGAAGATGACGGAAAGCTCTCAGACGACCAGCTTCTGGGCAAACAATTCCTAAGTCACTGTCACTGAGATCCAAACACGAGTCTCACAGGGGCCCCATGGCTCCCCGAGCCACAGCCGTGTTATTGGAGTGAAGGTGCAGTTCCACCAGGTGTGGGCGCTGCTGAGCAAGGTTTTTTTGTCCAGGTTGTGAGGGAGTCCTTCTCATATAGGGTCTCTCCAGGCACCGAAGTCTCTCATCTCTCAGTGACTCCAGTGGGAAATGGTGCCGATTCCTGTAAGCTCCCTGTGCTTTTCCAAACTAGCCACAGAGATTGCCTTACAAAGCACCCAGCTTTCATGTCACCAGCTTCTCCACAACCTCTTTCAGAGCTCAGCTGAGGATCCACACTCTGAGACTCCACATGATGCACCCACACCATCTGAGTTCCTTGTGTTTCCACCCTG
The DNA here is from genome assembly GCF_054644295.1 of Miniopterus natalensis. NCBI lineage: Eukaryota > Metazoa > Chordata > Mammalia > Chiroptera > Miniopteridae > Miniopterus > Miniopterus natalensis. Next base: position 5,989,166 of record NC_142096.1, read on the forward strand.
GCAGCACTCTGACTCTCCTACTCCTGGGTGGCTGCTCTGTTTTATAATGTTTCTAAATGTCTACATATTTTGTATCACCAGTTACACTGTGAGTTCTCTGAAAACCTAGGATTTATTTCGTTAGTATTTCCCAACCTAGTTCTCCCTGGGATACTATAAATCACAGGGTCACTTCTCTCTAGGCTCCTCGTGGTTTGGGGAGCCAGGCTAACTGCAGGGGAGCTCTTAGATATGGAGAGAAGGGGTGGAAGACGGTGAGGGGGGGAATAGGGCGGCACCACCTCAGCGTCCCCAGTGAGCAGGATGCACCTGCCCCGCGCAGCCCCCGGCTCTCGTGGCTCTGCGAGCGCTGGGGCAAGGCCGCCAGGCAGCGTGGCCCCCACGTACACCAGCGGCCACCACGAACACACATTTCCCTCCTACAGACGCCCTCACTGTTCCTTCTGGCCAGATGTCACTTGTGTGAAATGGTGTTGAGAGGACGGGCCAGTGAAGAGAGGACCGGTGCGGTGTAATTGTCCTTCTGGACATGGTCATAACTTTTATGGCACTTAGTACAGTATTCAGTGGGTGTTCAGTCAAGAGTCCTGACTAATTCATATGGGAACATGGGAGTGGACAATCTGGAGAAGTAAAACAGAAGCGAAACGTTTATGGTGACGCTGAAAGTATTGGGTTTTTTAACAGCAGAGTCATGCTCTGAATTGTGTTGGTCTTAAACTAAAGTGAGAGTAAATTGTCCGTAAGTTATGAGAGGTGGGTGGGGGGATGGATTGCAGGTAGGTCAGCACGGCTGGGGTTTGAGGAACGCGTTAAAATGTTTCTGCTAATAACTCACAGGGAATAACCAACATGACGCGAATGCTTAAAAACCACTTTTTTATGTGAGTAAATACAAAAGACTTGATAGCGTCGACTATAGGGTTACGGGTGCTAGCTTCAAAACCCTATAAAAAGACATTTCGCTTAGATGGCAGTATTGGGGAATTTAGGTTACTGAGCTTCTCTCTTCTTTCCCACAGCTCTGCCAGTGAATCTGGGTCTCAGAGCACTTGCGACCAGCTGGTGACCCCCACAGCCCTAGCCGCCTGCACCAGAGTGGACTCCTGTTTCACCCCGTGGTTTGTCCCAGCCCTTTGCATTTCCTTCCAGTTCACTCACCTGGAGTTCCATCTGTGTCATCACTTCGATCAGCTAGGCACAGGTACTCTACGTTACCATCAGAATAACATCCACTCAGTACTTACTGTTTCGTCCGGTGTGTTCTCAAGACACAGTTCATCCGTTTTTACAAAGAGCATTTATTTTCAGGAAGTGAAAAGGCTCCGAGGGGCTTCTGTTCTGTGTGCTACAGTGTTAGTGATGTTTCAGAGTGCTGCGATGGCTAATCTCTTCCCCACCCAAAGGCCCCTGTCCGGAGTTTTTAGAAGCAGCATTCATTTCCCCCAACAGTGAGCACTGGCTAAGTTATTCTGAAGTTCACTTCATATACTTTTGAACCATTTTATGGGCCTGTTTTATAGGTTACTAATTGTGTTGAACTGACATGATTCTGCATGTTTCCAATAGGAATTTTCAAGCAAGTTACAAAAATTACAGGTTTTACCGTTATTCCAATTATGATCTTTTTGAAAGAAACACATCTGTTTTTGTTCTATATCTGAGCCATTACCTCAATGGCAAAAAGATTCCAAAAATACTTGACAACACCTGATTTTAAAAGCATGAATATGTTCTACAAACAATGGACAACTTCTCCAATAATTTGAAGGACTAGCGTTTTTACAAGTTTGTACGGTCACCGCAGAGTGGCCTTTTATAGACTGGCTAATGTCACATGAATAATTATTCCTAAAAGTCTTCACCAAACCTTTTCTAGTGAATACATTTTGATTCGGGTATTAGGTCTTCAACCTACATGTAATGGAAAAGGGGAAAAACCAGATTAAAACTAAACAGAGCTGCTGTTCAGCATCTTGCCTTCTCAGCAGAAGTAGGGTTTACCCTGATTCTTCTAACTCTTTGAGTCATGACTTTGCTTTTGCGATTTGGTTTGTAGATACGGAGCACTTCTAAACAGCTCTCCTTAGATATTTGCCGCCTCCTCATTTTATTTATTGTCTCTGGGATCAGATAAGCGTCTGTGAAACTGAATGTAACCTTTGGACAATATGTATTTAAGAAGCCTGCTGATTGAACAAACCAGATTTGCTTGCAAATATCAAATGGTAATAAAATATTGTAATAACTTCAGGAGAATGTTTAAATTTACTAAACATCAAATATTGACTTCAGTAACCAAAAGTGAATAATTTAAACACCATCTCTTTAGTCTGTAAAGCATTGGCTCATCCCAGTCGCTCTTTTTCTCATTTGTTTTCCCAACAGCTCCACCGCCATACCTAATGCCCTTTGTTTCTGACAAAAACGTGCCGTCTGAACTGGAATACATGATCATCACCTTCAAAGAGCCGCACGTGTATCTTCGACGGTGGAACAGTAGTTCCATCTGCCAGGAGATCCAGTTCTCAGCCCAAGCCGACTGCAAACTTCTCGAGTGCAGAAACGTTACGATGCAGAGCCTGGTGAAGCCCTTCAGTGTCTCTGGTCAGGTTGCGGTTTCCAGCGATGCAGTGGAAAAGCTGCTCGACTGCACCATCATCGTCGACTCTGTATCCGTAAACTTTGGGCAGCACGCAGTTCACTCTCTAAACACCGCGATACAGGCTTGGCAGCAGGTATGCACGTCCTAGGACAGTTGACAGTGTGTGTCTGCATGGGAGCTTTCCCTGGGCGCGCCGTTACCCCTCCTAACGGCAAGCACAGGCCCAGATGCGAGAGAGGGAGACTTTGAGGGCATCACAGTACTTGGGGCCTTCTCTGCTTTGGCAGAGTGATGTGTTATTCTTTAAAACCTTCGGAGAATGCGGGCTCTCCACACGTGCATAGGGGAGCATGCCCACATTTTTGTGACTAATGTACCACATCTGCGTGGAAAGTAACATATTCCCAGAAAAATTTTTCCAAGTTTTATGGCTTTAGTTTGCCAAAGCGTCGACTTAGCTCTGTATCAAATTGTCTAGGCATCCACTGCAGACACGGGGGACCTGTGGAGCCTTCCTGATAATACGCAGTCCATCCTTTCAGAGAGAAAAGGCAGTGAGAGGAAACCCGTGAGCACGAGATGGTCTTAGTCTTTCCCCTGCTCTCATTCTGCCATTTTGCATCGTGAGAAAGCACTTCGTAGTGGATTTTAATTTCACAGGGTGTTTGGCTATAGTACGCTCAGTGATTTAGGAACAGGTCACGTCTGCTTCTCCTTCTGATATTCAGTATGATACTGTATTTCCATAAAGGCCATGCTGCTGTTTAAGCTGAGGCATCTCCCCGCGTTTTGTGTATGTTACGTGCATTTGTGGGAGCTGGCTCCCCGAGATAAATGGTCCTCCATCCACACTGACCTCTTGGGAACAGGAGCAGTGCAGGGGGAGGGGCTTGGGTTCTCAAACGTAAGAATCTTTATGGGAATAAACTTCTTTATATGCATGAAGACCTATACAAGACTAAGGAATTAATTACCTAACATGGCACTACAATAGCAAAGGGAAAGAAGATAACACATCTGTTTTATATTTAAAAATTCCTTTTTAAGGGCATTCCATGGTTTTCTTGTTGCAAAGGACATGCGTAAAATAAGAGCTGGTGTGATCTAAATCTTTGCAGCTGGTTCAAATAGCGATGTGAAAAAAACCTTCATGGCTCCAATTTCTGGTTTTTGTCATATTTTGAACAATGCATTTAATAAAAAACAAACCTAGAAAATATAAAAGAGTCATTGATAGAGGATTTAAACCTAAGATATTTTTGTCTTGGTATCAGGGCCATTATAAGAGGACTCATGTGTCCCAACTACTGCAAAATGGTCTTCAGAAACACCAGTTTTCTCCCAGGGTGAAAATATTTTCTTAGACACAGCTATACATATACATAAAACACAGTACATAAATATTTAAATGTTTTAAACCACATCAGAGTGTGAATGACTGGCTAGCACAATGCCTGGAAGGAATATTCTGAGGGTTTTTTTTTTTTAATGAAATTGTATATTTGATTAAGTAGAGCCATATGTCACGTAGCATATTGCTGACAGGTACATTCTATGAATAGTTGGTTCTGATTTATACAGGGATTTGGCAATGTTAACATGAGCCACAAGAGGATATACTTCTGTAATTGTTGCTGTAATTTTCTTGTTTCCTCCCATGTCAAGGGTACTTGCCACCAAGTTTTAATGTGGTAGGCATCTAACCCTGTGTATTCTAAAGTAAATACAGAAATGCACAGCTTCAAAATTATAGGACATTTGACATTGAAATGGGCTTATAAAGGGTTATTAAGTTCATTGTTTCTAAAATATTCTGAATGTGGTTTATCCCCTTTAGAGGGGAAGCTTAGTTTCCCAGCTTGGATTTTATTGTGTGCATAATGCTCTATACAGTATAATTGTTGACAGTGAGAAATGTGAATTTAATAAGCAGGATACATTGTTTGAGTTCTCCACAAACTTTTTATCAGATTCGTATCCGAGACAAGTCATTCATATCCAGTGTAGATGGACCCAACAGGTGAAGCATGAAACAATTTGGCCTTTCACCCCTAGGTCACAAGTTCAAGATTAACAGAAGCCTTCATTAGTGTCTGATTTCTGTGGCTGTAGATTTTTTTTATTTTTGTAAATGATTAATGTCTTGTGAAACCAGCTTCAGGACCCAAAATGACACTTGAAACTTGCTTTTTATTTTTATGTCACATTCCCACATTTGGACAAAATGGCATTTAAAGGAGATTTTTATTTAAAACTCAAGGTTATGCTCATGTGTCTTATTTTACACCAAAATGATCCGTGCTTAACTGCAAATGCCTATACAACACTCCAGCACAAATCTTAAATGGAAATAAGCCACCTTTTAATTACACATCTGAGCGAACATTCTGAGGTTTAGCCTGTATGATGTCATAAAATGTGTACGATCTTTTTATACCAGAATTTAAAATAGTCCAAGAAATGCTTGAACTTGCTGCAGTTATAATGAACTCCACAGACGAAGGAGCGGTAGAGAGAGCGATCCCTAAGGACTCTGAGTGTTCTGTAGAAAAACGTAAACAACCCCCTTGAGTTCTTTCATTTACATTTTTTCCTAAAACCCTCATTATTTATTAAAGGTCAGTTTTCAGAGATGAGAGAAGTAATAGGATTTTTTTTCTACTCAAGCCCCATCTGGTAACTTAACCTCTGTGTTACCAGCACGGTGATCCCAGTTCATGATGAAACTGGATTTCAATCCCGGGACGTCTGTCTGAGTGGGAGTTTAGAGTCATATCTCTTTCTTCATGTTTGTGTCTTGGGCCCAACAGAGAGGAAACATGTTTACAGAAGAGTGGCTTGTGTTGATTATATAATGCTAACTGGAAAAACCATCAGAGCTCATTATACACTGTGACTCCAGTTTGATTCAAACCTTTATATAAGATTTATAAGGTAGGATTGGACAGGATGGGCTAGGACAGGAATAGGCAGGACACTCAGAAGAGAAAAATTGTTGGAGGGAAATTCACCAAAATTTTAATAGCAGTCACCTCTGAGGGTAAAATTAGAGACTTAAAAAAAATCCATACTCTGCGTATTTTCTAATTTTTCTAGAAAAATGTTCTGTGAATGTTTTTTGCATTCATAATTTTAAAAATTACACTTATGTATTCGTTCCATAAGTTTTTATTGAGTAGTTGTGTGTCAGGCATTGTGCTGGGTCCTGGAGGTCAAGTTATAAATAGCACAGGCCTGGTCCTGCCCTTTATGAAGCGTGGAGTCCAGTGATGGAGACAATACTGAGGCCATAGTCCTACAGATAATTACTCTGTCCCAGCAGGGGTAAGTTCTGCGAAGCTGAAATACAGAGTATTACGGGAGGGAGCATAAAATAGGGGACCTCACCTGGCCTGGGGAAGATCTCAGAAGTCTGCTCCGAGGAGGGGGCCTGAAAACAGCAGGCTGAGGGCTAAGTGGAAAAGCGTTTGTCAAGCAAGGAGGAAAGATGTGTGAGCAGAGGAAAGGCACTGGGGCAGGAAGGAGCTGGCCGTGTTGGAAGGGTTGGAAGGGGCAGGCACAGTGGGAGGAACTGGAAAGGACTGGCGGCACTGGGCTCTCGAGAGCAAGTGGAGAGTAGCTCAGGTGTGGCAGGGCTAGGACGTCCCGAACCTGCGGGCGGTCGAGGTTTGGAATCGCAGCTCATGGTGAAAGCGCAGCGGAGAGCATGGTGGCAGACAGCAGGTGGCTGCGTTGTAATTACTTTGACACTTAGCCAGAGACTCGTGATTAGGGTGGCTGTCAAGCAGGGTTGCGCTCCCGGAGGACAGAGGTTTGGGAACGGATGGGTGACAGCCAGGGCTCGGAAGTCCCCGGGGATGTCTGGAAGGAGGCTATTCAGGGCCTCTTCACCGACTGCAGCCACAGGGCACCGCCCAGGCACGGGGGGCTCCGGATGGCGAGGAGCGGACCCCTCCTCCCAGGATAACTGCCCTGGATGAGGGTCTAGGTCGGGCTGGTCCAGGCTGGATTCAGGTGCGTTCACCCATCGACTCTTCGGATTCAGGCCTCAAAATCACCTAAACCCCTGTGCTCGTGAGTGATACATCCCTTTTCACTCTCTTGTCAGTAAAATGTTAAAAGACGGGGTGTGGCATTATTTACATCCACAGCCAAGAAATAGAGGCCAGGAGAAGGGTATTACCTCCCACCGTCTGCAAACTAATTTAGACTTTTTTCCCTGCATTCTCAAGTGAATCATTTATGTAGCTATTCTTTTCATTTATCACCAAAAGTATATTTATTGTTTATTGAGCCATAACCTAACCAGAGGGATAAAAGAGTAAGAACAGAAATTCCCTTATCCCTTTGCCAGTGTGTTGATATAACGGCAGCCGGCGAGGACGCCGTTCAGTGGGAAAGGAGGCGTCGGCCCAGGAGCAGGTCGCTCATCTGGAGCCGCCACAGATGAACGGAAGACACTCGCTGATTGAAGACTTCGCTGAACAGACACCAGCACCTGCTTTCCAGCTAACACATTTCTCTTGGAAACTGCAGCCTGGCTTACCCTGGCTCTGGAGCAGGTCTGCTTTGTGTGTTCAGCCTCTTAACAATAGGGGGAAAGTTACGGTTTTATTTACATCTCTCCCTGAGCACATTTACACACACACACACACTCCCCCTTAAGGGATCTGGGGATATATTGCCTGAAAGATCCTTACGTTCTGTAGGGTACAAACTGTGGCTCTGTAATTGGTCTTGATTGTCGCGTTTAGACGGCCAGGAACGTGGTAACTGTAGCCGCCAGGACTGCTCAGAACGCGCACCGCCCAGCACAGCGTTCTTCATAGGATGTTAATTCATCTTAAAATGTTAAAGTCTGAGGGGTCTCATTGTTCTTTTACTCTTCTGTGTCTATGATTTATTTTGCAGGAGTATAAATCAAAACATATTTTTGGACCATTTAAGATCTCTTTAAGGTATTTTTTTTGAGCTTATCCTGGAAGTATGGAATACTTTGTATACAAGAGCTAACCTTTAGTGTTTCTGTGTTGTAACAATCGCCACTGGGCAGACAGCTGCCAAACATCTTGCAATTAATCTGATGCACGTTGGCTTCCTACTCGTTTTCTTTCAGAACCAATGCCCTGAGGTAGAGGAGCTGGTCTTCAGCCACTTCGTGATCTGTAATGACACACAGGAGACACTGCGGTTTGGCCAGGTGGACACCGATGAAAACGTTCTGCTGGCGAGTCTCCACCGTCACCAGTACAGCTGGCGCTCTCACAAATCCCCACAGGTACTTGAGAATCAGCCTCACAAACGGAGCAATTGTTAAGGCTGGGATTCATTTATTCTGCAGTGGTGCGCCTGTGTGCAGTTATTTCCCGTTTCTGAGTCTCCCAAGGAACCACGCGGTGTAGCTGTACCTGACAGGAACCCAGAAATGTGTAGAGATGGGAGCTCAGTGCCCGTGCTCCCCTCGGGGAGGGTCGTTGTCCTGGGAGCGTGGGCGCTGGTGAGAGACTGAATGATTGAACTCTAGAGCGAAAGTGCATGGGTTTGGATCCTGGCTCTGTGCAGCCTCGCTTTGCTTCCCACCACCGGCTCTCGTGTGTAGGATGGATGGTAATAGTACCTATTTCACGGAATCATGAGGGCTAACTAATAAATGTGGACAAGGCACTAGAACAGTGCTCGATAAACCGTCAGCATTGTGTGCTGGGTATTACTGTTCATTTGTTTATTCAGATTTTTACTGTGTGCCAAGCATGTGCTAGGCACTGGGGATTCAAAGGTAGTCCTCGCCCTCCCAGGGACAGCTCACGATCTGAGGCAAAGTGAGCAGGACAACAGAGTTTGCCCCCGGGAGCACTGAGGAAACACATACGAAGGATGTCTGTTTTCCAAGTAGTGTAATTCCATTTTCCTGTCGCATTCGATGGGAATAATTAGAGGGATGTGCCCGCAGGGATACTATGAGGACGAATTAAATGCAAAGATGTGGTCTTAAATGAGTGAAAGAAATGCTAGGCAGTACTCTCAGGAATAAGTCTTTCTAAAGCTCCGGGTAATAAGGAAACTACTGTCTGCTTGTGATTAAAAGAAAGTCATTAAATTAGAGAATGAGTTTTCCCATCTGGGGCCTGCTTCTTAGACCAGCCTCAGAGCATGTGATGCCCTCGGGCTCCCGCGTGCTTGCTTTCCCAGTAGCTGGATTCTGATCTCGTCCTTGCATTTTCATTAACCTGCTGCACTTCATATTACTATAAAATTTGGAAAAGTAGATGCAGTACAGTTCTTACTTAAGTATATTATATACCTAATTCTGGGTAAGTTGACAGGACATTACAGAAATCCTTTTTAGTAAGAGTTCTTACAAGTATTTTTCATGTGATATAATATTGCACTCATCATTTTAGAGTGGATGACATGCCCTTATTTTCAAATTTTCCTCTTGAGAAATTTCCATTTTAGAGAGACTTTAAGTTTTGGTTGTTTGCCTCTTGTAACATAGTTAAAGGGTGTTTTGTTTATTTGTTTCAAAATTAAGTTCCTTTTTATTATTTTGTTATTAATTGCAAATATAAGAACATACAGGTATATAGACCAAATTAAAAAAATGAGCACCTATAATTCCAACCACTCAGGAATTGTTGGAATAGCCTTTGGATTTCCGAAAGGTTCGCAGCAGAGAACTAGTAGGGGCAGGAAGGAAGCCCCTGAGAAGCTGCAGTACGATGGGTCCACTGACGTACCTGTGGCCATGTCCCCTGTTGACGCACAAGCTGCAGGCCTCAGCCAGCAGAAAGTGAAGCAGAGGAGGCTTCCTGCCCTGCAGTCAGTTAAGACGCATAGGCCACCAGGGCCCTGGTGACCCCAGGATTCCCCGGCCACGGGAGGCAATGTGGGAAGGGTGATGTAAGAACCGCTGGCTCGGGTGGCAGAGAGCCATCTTAACGTTATGGACACACAGTTTCTGGGCGGGAAGGAGGTTACTGGGGCGGGGGAGGGGGGACCACTGCACCTTTAGCGTTAGCGCTTCTGTACTTTTTCAAGGTCTTTTTGTATTTATTGCTAGTTTTGTTTTCACAGTGGCCCTGTGTGGTTTTTGGTATTTGTTATGCATATTTCTAAACAAGGAGACAAGTAGAAGTATTAAGCTAAGATAGCGGTAGAGTTGGCATCCCACATGTTGTGATTTTCAATATACTGATATTTTCAAAACGTTGCCAAACCCTCTTAGGTTTCGGCAGCGTGAGTTGTCTGTCAGGGTTGCCGTGAGGCTTTAAGAGAGGGCTTTGAAATCACCGGTATGATACTCCACTTAAAGCTAGGCCAGTGGGATTCTTAGTCCACGTATGAACCCTTACAAAGCCTAACCCTCTTACCAAAAACAGTAAGAATTTTTAATGACAAACGAGACGTAAGACAGGTGTCTATTAAACTTTTTTTCTCTTTCAATCTGTAACTGCATCCTCTGTAGACAAATTTTAGGATGAGCTGTATTCATTATAATCTTAGGCTAAACTTAGATTAAATTTGCAAAAACAAAAAAAAAAAACCAAAAACAAAACCACAGTGTCTCTTTACCACAGCTACATATGCTGAAGGAAGTGTGTTTTGGGGCCCTCTGAAGCCAGAGGTCTCGGTGGGCCCCGGGGCCTTCTTTGTGGAATCCCTAACGTCCACAATCACAGATTCTGCTGTGTTCTAATGCGAGTTTCCATCTGAGGATCAACAGAACTGGCCACTTAGCTTCAGGTGCACCTGGAGGTCGTCAGAGCCCCATAAGTGAGCAAATGGTTTTCTTTTTCAGACTCCAGGCCACATCCTGCGTTGCCCAACAGCCTTGGTTTTAGGAACATTTGTGTCTGCTGTTTATGCTACCTTGGGTGTTAGTCAATTCATAGTCTCAGGGAGGATTTCTAAAGTTCACAGAACTTAGCTCCACTAAACAATGCAGCTTAGGTTGCAGAGATCAAGCAAGTGGCGGTGACACCTGGAAAGGTTTCAAAGAGGTCAGCGGATCTTAGAGCCACACAGGAGGTTGCTAACAACAGTAAGTCCCAACAGGATGGGAAGAAACATGGACACAAGCACTTCCAGAAACCCAGAGCTGAAAAACCTTTTAGAAAGGAAAAGTTATAAACTCTCCTTATAGTTTCTAACAGGCTCTGAGGCAGAGTCACTTAAAATGCTGGATACCCCACGACAGTTGCTTGCCTAAACAAACAGCGAAGGAACAGAACTGTTTCCTGGGGAGTAATCGGACATACTCAGCTGCGCAGCCCTATCTGCCACCACGAAGGGCCCTGAGAAGCCCAGGTCAGTGCGCTTCAGATCAGGTTGCAGGAGAGCAATGGCCACGAGGGACTGGTCTCCAGAGAAGTGCCTCACACGACACGAGGTGAATCCAGGGTCCGGAAGTGCGAGCTTACAGGATCTTTCCCCAGAATACGGGCAGCATGCGCAGCTGGAGGCGAGGGAAGCTTTGTTTAACTTACCAAACCGAATATGGGGACAGTGCCAGCAACTCGCAGGGTTTCTGTATCGTCCATTCACGCCAGTGTCCTGTTCTGGTTAATAGAGAGCACTGTCGGCTCATTAAACTGCTTGGAACAGGAATGAATGCCTCTACCTCGTGTATAAGGAATTGCATTTGCTTTTACCCCTATGACATGCACAGTGTATAGATTATGCATTGTTTTTAGAATTGCAGAATTCCAAATGTCGGTGGCTTAATTTTAGTAATCAAGTTATCAAGCAGGTGAAAATGGGCAGTAGACAGAACTGAAGAAAATCATCCAATATTGCTTAGAAAGTTTCCTGAGCTCTTGAGAAATGGCAGACATTTAAAGATGCAAATATCAGAAGGTAAGAATTAATTCTGAAGAGCAGCACAGCGTCTGGGAAGTATTCATGAAGGCGTCAGGTTTGGTGAAGACAACATAAAGCCTACGTTACTTCAAGTCGGAGGCGGGCGAACGTCCTCCGTGTGGCCCCGGGGCCCACAGTCAGCGTTGCAGCTACTCAGCTCTGCACAAAAGCAGCCGTAACGAATGAGCATGGATGGTTCCAATAAAACTTTATTTATAGACAGTGAAACTTGAATTTCAATGATTTTCATACATCACGAAATATTCTTTTGATTTTTTTCAGCCATTTAAAAATGTGAAAGCCATTCTTAGCTCACAGGCTGTACAAAAATAGACAGGGCACCAGCTTTGGCCCACAAGCGGATTGCCAACCCCTGCTCTGAGGCCTCTCAGTTGACAGGATTCAGTAGACTTGCAGTTTGGTATTACATTGTTTTTACTCTGATCTAAATGGCATTTCTGTCACTTGAAAACTTGGTACAATGTTTCAGAAACTAAGAAACAACAAGTAATAGGACACACCTATGCTCATCACGTAGCAGTAAAATATTTTTATTGTACTCATTCTGGCCCTGTATAAACAAAATGTTCTCCAGTTCTCTTTTTATATGTAAAAGTAATTAAAAGTGAGCTCTGATCATTTTTCTCTTACCTAAAGGGAAAAGTAACGGATTTGGGGTTATTTTATGGTAACCCCAGCTGGCAGTTTCATTAACTAGACTGTATTTCTAATTCAGCTACCACTTTACCTATTCATTTATATAAGCGTGTGTACTCATATATCTTAAGAAAGACATTCCTTACCACAGTCACAATTTAGAAAATTTAAAAGCAGACTTAGGGAGGGAAGGAAATATTCTGTGTTGGCAAAACTGTTCAAACTGATAAGTTTTTTCAAGCGTTTGCCTCTTCTGTTACATTGCACGTGGCATGCATGTTAAAGTTTTTTTAGAAAAGGCGAATGAGAAGACATCCTTACACACTGAAGGAGAAGTGGAGTTGATACCTCCTTTCTGGAAAGCAATTTGATAAGCATCAGAGCTATTAAAATGATCACAGCCTACTCTTAGGAAATAATTCAAATTAAAACAAAAGTTCATACCTAAAAATATCTATCACAGTTTAATTTATAGCATCAAAAAATTGAAAACCATAATGTTCACTTATAAGGAAAGTTAAATAAAATCTGGTTTATCTATAAGATGAACTATTATAGGACCTTTAAAGTTTCAGAAGCTACCAATATCATATTAGTCAGGAAAGCAGAATAAAAGTTCTCTATTCACAGTATGATCTTAATAGTGTAAGAGCGAAGGCAAAGAGAAATGCTGGATGGAGATACCTGAAACTGTTACCCGTGGTTGCCTCTGAGTGGTGGGTTAAGGTGATATTTTTCCACTTTATTACATTTTTATATACTTCTCAACTTTTTAAAATAAGGGGTATAAATTATTAAATCAGAGAGTTCATTTAAACACCCTGAAAAAAATTACATGCAGACTAAAAGTCAGTGGCAAGTGTAATGATGTACCAAGAATGGTCTTTATTTCTTCTCATATAAAGTATTACAGCCCTTTTTCTCAATTATTCTTTAGCTACAGCTTTGCCCCATTCCAGTCTGCCTTGCAGACTACTTCTTGAGTAATGTTTTGATGATTATACTTTCCTGTCCAAAAATTTTCACAGCCTCCCCTTCACCTATTAAATATATCCAAATTCCCCGGCATCCAAGGCCTGCCTCAGTCTCCTCGCAAGCCCTCCTGGCTGCCATTATTTTCTCTCCAGCGTATTATTTAGTCTCCCTCCCTCCTGTTCATTTTTAAATATGTACTTTTCTTCTCAGAAACTTAATGTCTAATGAGGGAGTCAGAAAAGTAAACAAATTATTGCAGACATGATCAGTATCTCTCATAGTTCCAGACAGGGAGGAGTGATGGCCACTGAAATAAAACACTAGCTAGAGGGGAGAAGCAAGAGAATCAGAAGTGAAGCAGTTGCATTTGGTTGTGGACTGTCTTACTGGGAATGCAAAGAAAATGTTCTCAGTTCTAACGTGAGGGTGGGAATCTGCGAGGTTTCCTGGTGGGGATTATTTCAGCTTCGAAACACCCAGAGGAACGCCTGCTGGTGCTGCTAATGGCCTCTGTCCCCCACTGGCAGTAAAGTGTAGATATTGGAATACAGCTTTGGAGGAGAGTGTACTGAAGATTCCTTAAGCTTTTTACAAGACACTCAAAGGCTTTTCACAAGCCAGGGCTCTGCTAATGCGAATTCTTGATGTCTAAACATAAAGATCCTTCAGGAAACTGATTTTAAACTTGAATGTGAATGCAGAGAGCTTGGAGAAAGGGACTGCAGCTGGACCGTTAATGGGATCTTGCCATTTTTAAGTAATGGGAAGCACTGATGGAGAATGTTACGAAGGTTTCAGCGCACATGATGTGATTGTCAGTCATCGTCACCTATTCCCACAGTGTGCGACCAAAGCATGAACTCTGTTAAAGACAAGAGCATACCTGCTATAGGTGGCATGTTTCAGTTATTCCCTGCTGACGGGGCGTTGAAGAGCTCATTATCTCGAGGTCAGAATAGTGCCCAAGACATGGCCAAGCCCAATGAGTGTCAGACGCATGGAATGTTGGATGACTTCATAGTTATGAAATTATTTCATTTCTCATGATAATTCCTGACTTGCCAAGTTAGTGAATTTTAAGAACTCTGAGAACAGATTTTAAGATAAATGTGAAATAATCCATACTTTTGGAGTCCAGGACTTCCCTTCAGGCATTAGTTCATATTTGACTTGCTTGACTTCCACTTGGGGATAAAATGAGTTAGGACAAGGTCTTAGATACCACATTCCCTGCCTGGGAAAGAGAACCAGCTTGCACAACTTTGGCTGGCTCAGGTTTCTTGTTATACAGGCTCTCAGGAGCAGCGGCTGCCATGAAATACTTTACTTAACCTTTACAAAAATGTTTTCTTAGTATGGCAAGGCATTTTAGTTAAACGAAAATAAATAACTGAGAATTTTGGATTTCTTTCCTATCCATCTGTTGACTGTTTTTTGCTAATTAAAATTTAGGGATAACAATTAAAATTGTCCAAATTGCCGTGATGACTAAAAATAGAGGTTGCTCGAAACTGCTTGATCTTTCCTTAGGACACATGTTGGCATGTCTTCTACTTCACACTAAACTGAATTTTGCCGAATGATTAATGTTACATTTGAGAAATATTTAAAAGAAAGTTTTTGTTTAAACTTTGGCTGGGTGTCTCTATTGTTTATATTTGTATTTAGTCAGAATTGTTTTTCAAACAAAACCTGACAGCTGGGCTCACATACTCAGATGTGTGTCCAAATCCGAATGACTGTCAAACGGCGTCTCCAGCTCCCTGTCGTGTTGGCCGTGTCTCGCCCACCTGCGTCACTCTGTCGTTCCCACCCAGCCCGCTCTCCTCTCCCGCTGAAGAGCTGGGTCCCCCCAAGAGCGTGACCACCGCTGACTGTCAGTGTGTCTGCGCAGCACCCCATCTCCTGCTGATCGTGCAACTCGGTTGAGCAATTAAAGTTTTTGTTTGTTTAATTATTTAAAAAGAAAATGAATTATATTTTATAGACACACCACCCTTTTCTGTACGTATTCATACACATATCAGATTTCTCTGAATTTTCGCTCTTTCAGCCCTTTTGGTAGTGTCAAGGTGAACAGCCTCAAAGACTGTCACACAATGCTGGGCATAAGGGAGCTATTAGTGTCACAGTTTATATTTTTTCAGTCGTGTGTCACTTGAATATAGGGAAGCTCATACCCTTTAGAAACATGAAAACAGTAGATGTGTACTGTGAAATGGCCTCTTTAAAATAAGCCTGTGTATCATTTTATACTTTTTACTGTATACATTTATATCTAATTTCATAATTGATAGGTTCCAAAAAAGTTATGCATAAAATTATATTTTAATATATGGATTTGCTCATTAGATGTTTTTGCAGTAATTTTTGTGATGTAAATTATTTTTTTCTAATTTAAATAGCTCAGATTTAGATAACTTTTAGCAAAGAATACCCATTAAGCATCCCATTGTTTTACAGATAATGTATAAATCAAAGGTGTCACTACTGTTCACGCTACTGTTGCCTCTTTTTAAATTTTTTTCTCTAAGTATGTAGGTTTCCGCCAGAGAGATTTAAGAGACTAGCACCTGAACAGTGAAAGATGTGTTGTTTGTGAAAAATATATTTTATTTTGAAAGAGGTTCTATGATTTGGTTATAGATATGTTGAAACATTTATTGAGCCTTGATGTTTAGGAGAAAAGTGTGACCTTTGGCATCCTGTTTGCCATGAAATTCAAGTGGTTTATCATAAACTATACGGTGCAGTGAGGCAGTGCGCTCCTCTAAAGCTTCGAGGGCGTGCGGGTGGAAGGCACCGGTGACGACATTTCTTTTTCATGTTGAGTGTGTGCTGCTCCCTTTCCACCTGTGACGCGCCCCACTGGTGGCCCGTTGCTCCGCGGGACTGTGGGCTCCCGCGTCGTCCTCGGCGGTTCCCACGCCGCCCTGCGCCCCCGCGGGCGGCTGACTCCGCAGGTGCGTTTGTGGGGTCCCTGCTTTGATTCCCCATCTCAGGCCTTCGTCATCGTGTAGCCTTTTTAACCTCAGGCTGTTTCCACCTGCCCTAGACTGCCCTTCCCCCCGGTATTTTCCCACCGTTTGTAGAAGTCACGTAATTCTGCAGACCTCAGCGGTCACCGGCTCGGGCCTGGGAGGTCACCCGCTCGGTCCTGGGAGGTCACCCGCTCGGTCCTGGGATGTCACCCGCTCGGTCCTGGGAGGTCACCCGCTCGGTCCTGGGAGGTCACCCGCTCGGTCCTGGGAGGTCACCCGCTCGGTCCTGGGATGTCACCCGCTCGGTCCTGGGATGTCACCGGCTCGGTCCTGGGAGGGCACCCACTCGGTCCTGGGATGTCACCCGCTCGGTCCTGGGATGTCACCGGCTCGGTCCTGGGATGTCACCCGCTCGGTCCTGGGATGTCACCGGCTCGGTCCTGGGATGTCACCCGCTCGGTCCTGGTTTCCCCAGATTCCGTCGCAGGGCGCGGGCCCCGCAGCTCCTCCGCTTCTCAGGGCGACCTCCGCTCAGCGTCGCGGTGCCTCCCGTGGGCCGCGGTGCCTCCCGTGGGCCGCGGTGCCTCCCGTGGGCCGCGGTGCCTTCGTGGGTCGCGGCCTCCCGCGCCTCGGCCGCTGCCCCCCGCGCTGCCCGCCCTGGCGGGGTGCGGGTCCCCGGCGGCGGGGCGGGGCGGGGGCGAGGGCCCGCGGCCGGCCTCTCATCTGCGTTCAGCACGCGGTGCAGTTCCCGGCTACAGGGCAGCGCCTGACGGACGGACGCGGATCCTGAAAGGTTTTGCTGAATTGGAAGGAAAAAAGCTATTGCCCGAGGGGGAAACTCAGACAGTGCCGCGGAGCTGCGCCCCATCACCTGCGGGCGGCGCTGCGCCCCGCGGCGCCTTCCTGCTGAAGTGCGGGCGGACTCTTCCTGCCAGGCATTTTTTCACCCCAATCACATTAATTTCATCTGATTGCAAAATAATGCATATTTATAGTATGAAGCTTGGACGGCACCTGAAGGCACGCGCAGCAGAAGGAAATGGAAACGCAGCCCCGCGCGGGAGAGCGCGTCTTGCTCCCCCAAGAACGGGCGTGTGGACGGTTCTTCATTTTACAAAACGGGGTGTACTGCATGTGTTCTTCTGTAATGCGCTCCTTTTCGGTCAGCCTGTTGCTAAGTAATACTGTTGATGTTCTCACGCTGTGGCCTCTGGTGCCTGAGCGGGGCTCCCAGCAGGAGGAGGTCAGGCGGAGACTCGGGGACCCCCCCCCCCTCCACCCTCACCTTGCCCCCCCAGCACCGAGGCCCCGGCGGGCCCCACCTTCTGTCTCCTAGTTTGTTTTTTCATCCTGAAAATTAAAAGCATCTACCTTATAAGATTGTTTTAAGGAATAAATAAGAAAATATATTAAAAGCATCTCATGCTTGGCACATAAGCGTCTAATAAATGACAGAGCTGATACTGACTTTACTGTGCTTCATTTGACCAATTTTCTATTAATGCTAAATTTTCCTTTTTTAAAACAATGCTGGAATAAACATACGTCTCGATAAATCTTTGCACCTATCTATAATTATTACCTTAAGATAAATTCCCATGTAGAATTGATGAGTCAATGAGCATCTGAAACTAAGATTTGTGATACAGGGATCCCCCTGCAGCTCCGGTTTTCATTCTAACCCACGTTTTGTGAGTGTGCTGGGTTTCCCTCTTCTCAGAGGCTGCTTTAAGCTGATTGCACCGTGTGCGTGGCCTTCATGGAATTCAGCCTTGAGGGACGACCTGCAGGCACTCATTTTGTAGAAGAGTAAACTGCCTGACAAGTGTGTGGCGACAGAGTCCCCCATGACAGCCTCTCCTGAGGGATTCATCAGGAAAGCTTTCTCCTCTCTCCTTCGCCTTCGGAGATACAGGGCATCGAGAGCCCAGGTTGTCGGCGAGGAAGTAATTCCCTTTGACCTGATCTTTCTGTAGGTGTGAGATTGTGTTCCGCTCACGTAAAACAACAGGTGGGGCCCTAGGGCTTCCAGTACTGAGTCCCAGTGACACCAGACATTAGCCATCACCTGGAAATTTTACACACGACCCGTTTTGCTTTCGCGTTTACTTAGCAGTTCTGTCGGATTTGACCTGTAACTTTTCAGATGTCATTTTAGATAGACAAATTTTTAAAAAATAAATTTTAACTTAATTGTCGCTCATGGTGCTCGCCTAGTGTCCCATTTGGGGCCTACTTTCTGCTTTAAATATTGCGGTATCTGAACTGTGGATCAGAGGGATTACATTGCGTGTTAGTTTAATCTGGTATCATTTTCCACATAAAGCATATCCCCTGTTAAAGGTCATTCAAACTAGGAATCTTTTCTCACTGTTTGATTTGATACTCATTTTATGATAATATTTTATGTGCAAATATCACCACTAAGATGTTTGAACACATACTTTGGGTTATTATTTCCTAGTTCATTTAATTATTCAATACTATGCACTAAATAATGAAATAAAGTTCACAGAATAGTATCTGGTTCCTTCGTTTATAATTAAGATATAATTTTTAAATTTTTCTGAACTGTCTTTGTCTTCCTCTTCCTCAGTATACTCTGTCTTCCTAGATTGTTTTCTTTCCTCTGTAATCTGTCCATATAGGAATTCTCCCTTCGGACATCACCGTGGGTGGTCCTGAGAGCTGGTCCCCAGTCCCCTGATCAGTAATTCAGTTTTCAGCTTTATTTTGTATTGTAAAAGAAATGAGTGGAAAGCTGTATATTCTCCCATTTGAGGTCTTCAGTGGAAAAACAACATGTTTAGCCTTGTTGCCAGCACAGCATTGGGGGTTGGGTGGGAAGGGGAAGGGGATCTGCTGGAAAAAATGAAAGTGCAGCCCCCTGGGACCTTCCACCAAGTGTGGCCACTGTACAGCCTGCCTTATTGCTTAGTTTCAGTTTCCATTGAGAAGTTCAAACAAGAGTCGTTCCTATTTGATTTTTTTCCCAATGGAAAATATTAGATACTAGTTAAGTAGGCCAAAGAGAATGAAAAGCCTGAATAGGAAAGGTGGTAGGGGAAGTGAGTCAGTAATGGAAATTTAATAGAAGAGAGGGGAAAAAAAATGTCCAAGTTGATTTAAAAACAAATAACAACAAGAAAAACACATAAAAATACCTTGGGCTCCAGGCAAAAGGTATGGTGATATTTTGCCGAGCCCGCTGCTTTCTCTCTCCCCCGTTTCTGGCCACGCTGCCTCTCATCCGACTGGCAGTTGTCCTCCCACCTCCACACTCCGCTCTTACCACCTTTCAGCACACTGCTCCCCTGTACAGAGGCTCCGGCGGCTACCCCCTTAATTCCTGGAAGAAGCGCCAGTCCTTAGCTTAGTAAATCAGTGCTGACCGCCATCTAGATCTGTCTGTCCGACCGTACCCCTCCCTCGTTTTTTCACGTCCCCTTCCCTCCAACCAGCTGAGTCTGTTCACTTTGCCCCAAGCGTACCTTCTGACTTCCACGTGCCAGGTTGTCCCTTTGGCCCAGAAATGGACGGTCGTCTTTGCTGGTTGGAATCCTACCCAAACGCAGACCCAGTTGCTTCGTGACGTTGTTCTAATGACGTCAGCCCAGAAGCCCCCCTTCTCTGGGTTCCGTGTCACTTTGTACCTCTCCTGCCTCGTCAGTTATTCGCACGTGCCTCGTTTTCCCTGTACGGTCGTAAGCTTCGAGCTCTCCCTCGAGCTCTCCCTGGTTTCCTCCATCGTGTCCAGCATGTTGCCTTCCTCGTAGTACCTGAGTAATAAAAATGTATTGGTAAGTGGTAGAAGGAAATCTCATGAGGGTCAGGTAGGCTCGCACGAAGCTCACGTTTATGCCCGATTTTATAGTTTCTTCTCGCCTGATGTCCGGGGCTATCTGCCTAGTGCCCCAGCTGCACCCCAGGAAGGACTAGAGAAAGCGGGCCTCCTGAATGCCTTGCCGTAGATTCCCTCTCTTCGGAGTGCTCGCTCCTGTCCTAATAAATTACATACATCTACTCACCAGCGCCATTTAGATGCTTTTTAACAGTAGATCAAACATTGCAAAATACTCCACTGATGATGCACGTGGGGGGAAGTGTTATGTTTTTCTCCTGCTTAACTTTTCTGTGTGAACCAAATCCAAATGTATCTGAATTTTTTGTAATTCAAAGAAAAGATCTGCGCCAACATTCTGAGAGCCAATAGCTGCCAAGCGAAACCTGACAGCCTATTCCTTGGTGACATCCAGTCACTAAAAGCTGTGCGCTCAGAGTGAGCCGCTACCTGAAACTGAGCTCATATGCAAATGTGAACACCCCTCAATTAAAATGACGTGTGTACACTGAAATTTCTTTAGAAGCTATGAAATTTTCAAAAAGAAATATAGCTGAGCTCAACGTTCCGTGCCTTACTTTTTTTCTTTTTCTTTTTTGTCATTTCCAGCTACTACGCTCTCCAAAGAAAACAACTTTCTTGTTTCCTTTAGTTCTGTGTGTGCCTGAGCTTTATTCCCAGTTGCTGCTGCAAAAAACTGAAGTGGTTCCAATCATCACTGTTGTTTTTCTTTTTTCTCTGTAACTAATATTTAAACATCAAAGATGCTCTGGTACTTTGTTAGCGTGCATATAAGACCGTATTTCCCTAAAAGAACCTGCTGTCCAGAACAGTGTTTTCTTTCTTTCTTTTGTTTTGTTTTGTTTGTGTGTTTTAAACTGTTAGCCTTCTTTATTAGAAATCATCTGAATGGTAGGTGGCCTTTTGATGAATGGCAGTCGTGTGGAGGAATAACTGAAGTGGGGCCATATTAAAAGCTGGGAAATGAGTTAGGAGATTTTTTAAAGAATGTTTTATTAAGATATATAAAAACAACAACAAGAAGCCCTTCGTCAGTATTCCACCAAAATCATATTGTGATGACCAGTGACCTTGGGCAATTTTTTAAGTACTTTGTGAGGGTTCCTCTTAATGCTGAAACTGAAAAATAATCTTTTTATCAACAGACTTTTGTTATTACGGCAGTTCCAGTGCAAATCCTTAATGCGTTTATTTTAAGGACTGATTATGGTAGTTCTTACAGAACATTTTCAAAGATTTATTCATTCTGTGACTTGGGGAGATGTTTCATGATTAGCCTTTGGTTAGCTCTTATAAAAATTTATATGTGATATAAAAGAAAATATTAAGTTTGTGTATTATGTAAATGTTTTTCCTAAAATGTCAGTTTTATTTCCTTATGCTTAGTAATCATATAGAACATTGTTTATTTTCACAGAAACGTGTGTCCTAAAAAAACAGTAATTGTTATGTTGTTTTGGAATAGTTGCTCACGTAAACTCATTTTCCAGTTGCATTTAGCGGATAGGAGTGGAATTAGAAAATATTTGATGACCATGAAAGAAATCTAAATATTACCAAAAGCTGCAATACTATATGAATAAATACGAATGTGAATCGGGAGACTCAGTTGGTAAAAGTCACAATAAATACATCCTAGGAAAAACAGAACAAACGCTTTTTCTGTACATTCGAATCTTGAAGGCGTTTCTGATTTGATATGTGTGATCCCATAAGGAGAGTACATTCAGTAAGTTGCATCCTCAAATTGCTATTTTGTTCTTTATCAAAATTTGAAAAATAATTGCAACTTGGGACAAAAATAATGCCATGAGCCAAATTTAGCTTCAATTCCTGTCTGGTCCTAAGGAGGAGTAAACTGTCAGCAGAGACCAAGGCTCTTTGATCTCACTTCTCAACCTCCTTCTTCCCAGATGAATGACACGGTCTTTTCTCAAACGTTCAACAGGCCTTTCACCATTTGATAGGACAGTTGTTTTTAAGAAGGTTTAAAATGTGATCTGGAAAACCATGTTGCCTCTCCATGGCCTATTCCTGCTCTGAGCCCAGTGGGGTGAGCTGGAAGCGATGAGTAATGCAGGTTAGAAAGGAAACAGATGCTGGATACTACAAATAGGAAGCCTTTCCAGCAAGGAGACATTCGTTTTAGGACGAGATTTTTGTTGGCACTTTTGGCATTGTGACGATTATTGTTTTTCCCTCCAGCTGTTACACATCTGTATCGAAGGTTGGGGCAATTGGCGTTGGTCGGAGCCCTTCAGTGTGGACCATGCCGGGACTTTTATTAGGACCATTCAGTACAAGGGTCGAACTGCTTCGCTCATCATCAAGGTCCAGCGACTCAGTGGAGTGCAAAAGCAGGTGAGTTCCTGTGCCCTCCCCAGGCAGCTCACTCAGTGGGGTGCAAAAGCAGGTGAGTTCCCCGTGCCCTCCCCAGGCAGCTCACTCAGTGGAGTGCAAAAGCAGGTGAGTGCTGCGGATGGTCCTGATGATGATGGCCATGGCTTCAGACCCCTGTCTTCCTCTTTTACAAGAGCTGCTAACGAGCAGTGAGATTTACTGATTTTAGTTCCGCCTCTTCTCCCTGTCGCCACCTACCTCTGGTGGAGGTGCTAATGAGCTGTGAAATGGCCAAAAGGCCTTTATTGAGGGGGGAAAGAAGCAGCAAGTGGAGGGGGACCCCCGATAGCCCACCTGTGGGCCACCAGGCCTTGGTCTCATACGCGTGCGAATAATCTAGGGAGGTGCGACGCTCCCCCTGGCAGCCTGGGCCTGGGTCTCCAGGCCTTTCCTAGGAGCCCATGTTAACCACAGTAAAAATTCACTGCAGTCTCACTCTTGGCATATAAAACCTCAGCTCTCAGCACATATTTTTACGTATTTTATAAAACTTCCTTTTGGCTGTTTTTGAAGTTCCAAGACTGCGAAGGGGAAAAAAGTATCTGACACTTTTTTTGTGTTCTTAAGATGTGAAAATGTGGTTTTTAAAAGATGTTTTTCAAGCACGGAGCATATGACAAGAGTAGAAAGAAAAAAAGGAAGTCTTAAAATCTGAAAGCTGGCTTCACTGCACACAGTATAACTGGGTTTGTCATGAGAGTTTTAGCATGTACATCTGCATCTGGGTTGTAACATTCTCTCCAGGGCTCACGTGAGCAGAGGACATGATAGAACAGCCCTCAGTCCCCGGAAAGGGGGGCTTTCCCCTTGAGCCACAGGGCTGCTGGCTGCCAGGGCTGAGCGGGAAGCAGCTGGGGAGCTGAGCGCTAGGACCCCCCCCTATTCTCGGTCCACACCTAACCAGGTGGCTGGGTTGCGTGTTCTCATCGTGGGCAACAGACGTGAAGTGAGAACTGTAGCAGGAGTCTCAGAAAGAAGCATAGAATGGTCTTCCCAGGCAGCTGATGGCTCCAGGGGAACTGGGTAAAATGAAAGACACTAAGTGTCCTTGCTCTAAAATTGGAAATTTATATAAACCTAACAACGTAAATAACTAATAGTAAGTGTGAAGGGGATTTAGAGGTTTCACTAAGAAGATAGGACTTGAACTGGGCTTTGGAAAGCATGTAGAACTTGGATGAAAGGGAGTCATTTGAAGTAGACAGTAAGGGGGCAGCCTAGCAAGTGTGAGCTTTCAGCTAGAAAGTCATAAGGACAAGAAGCGTCACCGACTCCCGTCTGCCCTCAGAACTCTCTGACACGATGTGCTCTCAGCAAACATCGACCTAATTAATACAGACTGGCTTTCTGATTCTGTCCCTCATGGTCTTCCAAGAATGCCTGACCCATCTTGTCATTCACCAGGTGCCTGAGAAATGGTCATTCAGCACCTGAATACTCCAGGTGATGAGAGGCTCATTCCCTCACACAGGAGCCCTTTCCATTGTTGGTTACTTCCAGCTAGTAATAAAGCTTTTTTCCTAATTTTGAGTCAGAATCATCAACATTCAGCCAGTTTTTACCATTCCTCAGAACCTGCAAAGTGCACAGAACAATCACACAACTTGTGAGGACTCCCCTCTACAGTACAACCCTTCAAAGACACGAAGGAGGCGAGACTGTTTTCCCTCACTTTCCTTCTCTCTAGGCTAGTGGTTCGCAAACTTCAGAGTGTATCACAATCCTCTGGACGCCTTGCTGAAACATAGGTTTGTGGGTCACACTCCCGCAGTGCCAGATGAGTGGGTCTTGGGTGTGACGTGATCATTTCTAACAAGTTCTCAGGTGATGCTTCTGGTCCCCGGGCCACACTTTGACTGCCTACCATAGCTCTGCCTAAACTTCCCCAGTGCATTCAACTCTTTAGCATGTGGCTGGGAGGCCGTCTACCCATTAGTGGAATGGCAGGGCCCTTCCGTGAAGAAATGGCCTTCATGGTAGATCCTGGTGGTTGAGGTCCTAGGCAGCTGGCTGCATGCCCTTGCTGGCTGAGTGATCTTCAGCAGGTTATCTAGCCTCTGTGACCCACTTTCCTCATCTGTAAAATGGGGATAGGAGTAGGAATAGTGCTTCCCTAGGAAGTTAGCGTGAGGATTAAGCGAGCTTGTGTGTGGCCGGTGCCTACAGCGTGCCTGGCCCACGTCCTAACCCAGTAAGGGTTATATTCCTAGGCAGGGGTGGCACCAGCTGGACTTGTTTTGTTTTGCTATAATAGTACCTCATTCTTTCATGGATATTACATATTTTCAAGGAATTGTATTAAATTTCAGTGATAAATGAATATATGTGATGTTCCTTGGTCATGAAAAATACATTTTTAAGAAACTCTCACAAATGTTACCTATCTTTTTTTCTGATTATAAAAGATTTCCTAGAACTAGTACTTATTGCCCATATGATCTTAGACAAATTTCTTAATCTTCCATGCTTTATATTCCTATCGTAAAAGAAAGCACCCAGTAAATATTAGTTCATTCTTATTATTTTATTTTAACTATTATAAAATATTTCTAAAAACACAGAAAAGTCTAAAGAAAATTAAAATTACCCGTAGTTCTACCACCCAAATATAAATACTATTATTACTTTAATGTAGTTTTTCTACTTTTTTTCTATGCAGATATTTTTAAACAACTTGAGATCTGATTGTAATAACAACTCTTCAACTTGTTTTTCCCCACTTAACATTATATAATGCTTATCTTCTCATGTTATCTAAAATTCCTGAGATTTTTCTTCAAATGGTTGCATAATAATTTACCACATGATACCTGGAAACACACTGAAGCATTCTCTTGTTGTTGGGTTTTTAGGTAATGTCCAGTTTGTCACTATAATAAATCTTTAAATAAATATCTTTGTGTATAAATGGGTGTCCAGATTTCTGATCTGTCCCTAATGTAATTGCTATAAAGTCTAATTCCCTGAGCAAAGGATCTGAATGTTTTTGTGGTACTCAATGCATATTCCCAACTAAAAAGATGTATTTTTATTCTTTAACAAAAACTCACTGTTTCGTCTAACCAGATTCTTGTTAGGGCTGCACTAATCTTTTATTTTTTATTTTATTTTATTTTATTTTTAAATATATCTTTATTGATTTCAGAGAGAGGAAGAGAGAGAGATAGAAACATCAATGATGAGAGAGTCATTGATCAGCTGCAGCCCACAACCTGGGCATGTGCCCTGACCGGGAATCGAACCCCGATCACCGGGATCCTAGGTCAGCGCTCAACCGCTGAGCCATGCCCAGCCGGGCTGCACTAATCTTTTAAATAAAACTAAATATATATTTGTCCCAAAACTTCTGCTGATTTTCTTCGTTTTCAAACCATCAGCATTTTTTTTAAATATTAAGAGGGCTTCAAATTAGGACTAACAAAAATAATTTGCATACAGTGCAAGTTTAAGGAATTCCTTTAATCATTCCTCCCCTTAATGTCAAATATACATATTTTAAGACATCTGGTGCCAAATCACATTTCAGAATTTTTCCAAATGTTATTTGTACTGTTGAATGTTAGTAATCATTTTCTGTGGGGACTGCCACTCACACTTTTCTCTGCTTCTACCCCATTTATATTAAATAACCCTTAAAAAAAAAAATCCGATTCTAGCCAAACAGGAAAGCCTATTTGGAGAGCGAAGATGGGAGCCCAGCAGCTCTCACCTTGCACTTACCTTTTTAGAAGGAAGCGTCAGCAGTCTACCCAAGGAGCTGGGCCAGGCCGTTCTGCATTCCCGCTGTCGGGAGGGGCACACACTAGTTTCTACTGGAGCGTCAGCATTTATGTATTAAGATGGGACTGAGCTCTGAGTTACGGCCATTTCAAAGCCTTAGCAGGGTAGTGAAAATCGGGACACAAACAGCGATTGATTTAACCTAGAATGAAGCAAATGGGTGGCGCTGAAAGGTTGAGGAGACCACGTGTCAACTTCGGACAACCGCTGCGTGTATCGAAGTTGTGAAACGCCTTTCTCGCCGGTGTGTTGAGCCTCTCCCTCTCTTCCCCATCCATCCCCTCCTTCCTCTCTCCTCTTACCCCCAACCCCCCCCCCAAAGCAAAATTTTACAGTGTCGTTTTCGGTTGGATTATTTTATTGTCGAGGTAGATTAACCAACATTCAGATTAGCTGCAGCTAGAGTACATCGACGCAGGATTTCCTCGTTAGCCAGGTCAGAAGGCAGCAGGGGCCCAGCCTCCAGAAGCCTTGTGGAGCCCGCCTCCCTCGTATCTTGGCTTCTTTCCTCCTCGACCTGGGCCTGGGAACGTGGTAAACCAGCTGCCTAATCGCGAGGCCCCCCGGGGGTGAGCGTGTGCAGCTCCCCGAAGCCCCTGACCACATCCCTGTGCCCCTGTGCAGGCGAGACTGGCCAGCGCGCGTTGGAGCCGTGACTTGTTGCTGGTGCCCTGCCTTCCTGTTCCCCAGCTGAGGGGAAACTTCCCAGGACCTCTGCGCGGTGTACAGCTCCTCACGTACACGCATTGGCGTCCACGTTTCCCATCCCTTGATTGGGGAAAGCTTTACCACTCCAAAAGCTTAAGTGCACATGTGTATGTGCGTGTATATACTTGTATCTTCATACGTACACTTTTAATCATGGCTGAGATATCGTTTTCCAGTGCATCTGGTGCTCTGGGGTTATTCTTTAATATCACTGTTCTTGGCACTGATCTAATAAGAGTTCTGAGACCTGCTAAGTAAAATCACATGTGGAAATCTTCAGTACACATCTTTGTGGCTTTAGGGAAAGAGGGAAATTAGTGTGAAACCTGCAAATGTGTATTAAAGAGAAACCCTACATTTAAAAAATTAAGTAGCTGTCTTCAACTGATAAATTAATCTTGAAATCCTAACCATAATTTTCAAAATAAAGGCATCTTAAGTGTCGCCACTTTGAAGAAACGCAGACGTGGCTGCTCTGAGCCCTGCGTGGGAGCAGCTCGCAGAGGCCACGAGGAGCAGCCATGCTGATTCCCCCTCATCCGAGTAGCTTCCCTCCTGGCCACTTTTAAAGGTCTCCTTCTTATGAAATTTGAAAGCCTATTTAACAGGCTTTCTAGTTGAAAATGAAACTATAAAAAACCACCGAGAGGATCTCTGTCTTTACACAAAGTGAGCCCCAGATGGTTGCAGAGGCTCTGTGGTTTCTGTGAGACAGCAAAATTCTCCTGCGTCTCCTGGGGCGCAGGGCTCTGCAGCGAGAGCAGTGGGCAGGCGCTGCCAGCCCGGCACAGCCGCACAGAGCAGAGTTAAATACTGCCCAGGGCCTTCAGGTGTTTGTTTCAAGGTAGGCGACGCTGTGGCATCATTATAGCCACCATGAGTGTCTGTGAACCCCAGCACATGCTGAAGAAAGCCTGCCTCCAGTTTAGGGCCCATAGTTAGTCGAGTGTTATGTTCTATTGTGGAAACATTGTTTTAACTACATACATAATGGCCAGAGTATCTCGGGGAAATGTAACAGTTATGCCCAGCTTGGTTTTTACAGATATATTCTTTCTAAAGGAGTGAAAGGAATAAATAGTTGAAAAATAAATGTTTAAGGAAATGCCAAACCTCATATTCAAATAATGCAAGTTGACGCAACAATGACAATTTTTCTTCTATCAATACAGCAGGTTGGTTTGGGGTGAAAATATCGTTTGTAAGTAGTTATTCATGTTTGCATAAATATTTCATTAAAAAATATGGTTACAAAATATTCTTAATGACATAGCAAAAATATCAATTAGGATGTTTTCAGCTTAAAGTTACAAAATAAGATTACAAAATATTAAGATTAATATTTTAATCTTAATAGCAGGTTAGTGAGGCAGATACTGTTGTTCCCGTTTCGCATTTATTGTCTCCCGTAACAAGAAGGAGGAACATAGGCCAGCGTTGAGCTGAGCAGCTCCGAGCCTCTCCCCTGCCGTGCCCCCCGTCTGCCACCCTGCTGTCAGGATGGCCACGGAAGGATATGGAGCCTCATAGCCTCGGCCGGGACAGAGAAGGAAGGGCTTCTCAGATTTCCTCTCATTATCAAGAAGTTACATCTTTCCCGGAGCCTCTTAGCAGTCTTTCCTTTTCATATTGTTGGCCAAGCAGAGTCCCAGGCTTACCCGTTAAGCTCATCATTGGCGAGGGGAATCGTCGGGATTCGTTTATACCAAGTAGGATAGTCTCTGGGTCCGTGGGAGGTGCGCACCTTCCCTCAGTACTTTGCTGGGTTTTGAGGCCTAAACCAGATCGGGGGTTTTAATAGCAAGGGAAGAGCAGGGACCAGCGGTGTCTGCCCCATTTACATGGCAGTGGGCAGCCTTTGTCTTTTTATAGTTTCTGAGTTTTCTTAATCAGTAGGTAGTAATTTTGTGAGAAATGAACTTCAGGGTGATTATCAGCACAGACTTGGCACCGGGCTGGGGAATGGGCAAGTTATTCAGCATCTCTGTGGCTCCATCTCCTCAAGATGAGGAATGATAGTGGCCCCTATTCTGTAAGATTGCTGTGAGGTGAAAAGAGCTAACCTGTGAAAATGCTTGTATTAGCCAGGTTTCTTCAAAGAAACAGAAGCCCTAAGATATGGGCACGCACAGATATTTATCCACATGCATCATGTATGCGCGGGGAGGAGGGGGGGAGAGGTTTGTGATCAATTGACTCCGTGGTGATGGAGGTCAGGAAGGCCCAAGAGCCCAGGTCTGCGAGTTACAGACCCAGAAGAGCCGGCAGGGAGTCCCCGTCCTGAGTCCTAACCCAGCAGGCTGGAGACCCAAGGAGAGCTGAAGTTTCAGTCCAGGTCCAGAGGCCAGGGAAGGGCCCTGCCCCGCTCTGGCGTCAGGCAGGAGGGCTTCCCCCCCTCTTGGGCTCTTCTATGCAGATTGGCAGTTGGTGGAGTGCGGCCTGCGCACCGCAGCAGGGCAACCTGCCTCCCTCCCTCTGCCAACGCAGATGTTAATCTCACCCAGAAACGCCTCACAGACGCACCCAGCATGAGGCTTGACCAGGTATCTGTGTGCCCTGTGGCCCATTCAAGTTGACACATAAAATTAATCAGCACGTGCTTAGACCTGTAAACATACAGTATTTATATTAGCTTTTATTGTATAATCGGAAAAAGTATTTCAGGTAAGGAAATTCAGATGGAAAAGTCCTGTTTTCCCCGTCACAGTGAATATTCACATTGCAGAAGAATTTGCTTTCTAAAAGTACTCACTTTGTGAGAATAAATTTTGCATTGTCTTTTCAATTTCAGCCAATTTAAGAGATTTCTTAATGCCTACAATGAACTATCCTCTTAGCAGGATGGAAAGTTGGATAATCCCTGGGTTTAGTGGACAGTTCTGTGCTTTATAAAGATACATGCTCCTTCGCCATAGAATGCAAGAAGAAAGAATAGAGTAGAATTAGGCAGCGGAGTTGAATATTGTCTCATCAGTGCACACAGAGAGCTCTGGTTGCGTAAGAATGCGATAAACCCTCGGAACTCAGCCTCGGGGCAGACGGATCACTGCGGTCCTCGCAGCTGCCAGAGCGGGTCTTGTTTTCTGCTGCATCGCTTGGTACCATCGGCCACCACCTCGTGGTCGGTCCGTCCCTCGCGGCGCCCGCAGCGCGGCTCCTTCCTGGTTCTCGACCACACTCCTCCGCCCCTTGTTCTACCCCTGCTTCGGCTTCTCACCCTGAGGAGCTGTCGCCAAAGTGTTGGCCAGTCGCTGGGTTTGAGCCTCTGCCCTCTTTTCCAAGTGAACCATCATCTTTCTGCGAACATTCGCAAGTCTTTTATTTCACAGGCCTTCCACCTCCAGCCCCACCTTCGCCCTCAAGCACACGGCCAGCATTTCTGGAAGGACCTGCACCCCCCCACCCCACCCCCGTGTGTCCGTCCTTTGCTGCAAACTCAACAGGGCAAAGTCCCACCTCTTTTTCTTCTTGCACCCTCTAAATAAGCTAATACTTCAATTTCTTCTAAGTTGAGTTGAGAGAACATGATTTGCTGTTCCACTTGTTCACACATTCATTGGTTGCTCCTTGCATGCGCCCTGACCGAAGTTCAAACCCGCAGCTTCGGCGGATCTGGGTGATGCTCTAACCGGCTGCGCTACCCAGCAGGGATTTCATCTGGTTACTGTCTGAATGGTTACATGTTTCCAGTTCATGAAACCTGAATGGGTGAGGCCTTATTTAACTTACTGTCTTTTAGATTATCATCTGTGGAAGACAGATCATCTGTAGCTACTTATCTCAAAGCATAGAACTAAAAGTCGTTCAGCATTACATTGGTCAAGATGGACAAGCTGTGGTTCGAGAACATTTTGACTGCCTCACAGCCAAACGGAAATTGCCTTCGTACATCCTAGAAAACAGTGAACTGACAGAGTTGTGTGTGAAGGCCAAAGGAGATGAAGACTGGTCAAGAGACGTGTGCCTGGAACCCAAGGCCCTCGAGTTCAGCATCGTCATCCAGGTATGAGAAGCAGCACAATCTAGAGTAGAGTGGCTCTAAAATTAAAAACTTACCATTATGTTCTTTACTCAACACAACACCTCTATTAAAAGGTGATCTGTGCAGGGAATCTGAAGGACACCTGTAGTACTGTCAACAATAAAAATAAAAGGTGATATATTCAGAAGAGGGGAGACCTGAAATAATACAAAGAGGCTGTGAATATTGCACCTCCCCATCCCAGGACAACATGTCTGTGTCTGTCCCAGTGGTTCTGGCCAAGATGCTCCCCCTCCCAGGTGGAGGCGAGTTGTATCCTGAGAAAGAATCTGATGACACGCTCTGTGGAAGGGAAGCAGAGTGTCCTCCCCACTTAAGAACCTTTGTGATGACCTGTTACTCTTTTGTCTCTTCCTCGGTCTCCACCATCACTACTATCATTCCTCTTTCATGCTCCTCCTTGGTCTTAACTCAGCCTCTCCTCAAAGAAGTCCCTTCGTTTTTATGGAAAAAATTGGCCCCATTGAGTCACTGCACATTCACTTTGTGCCATAATGAAGTCTGGTTTTGCTTAGTTTTCCCTCTTCTATGGCTTTTTTCTATAACTGCAAACTTTTTAATACCCCCACCCAATGTGATATCTGTGCCTTATTTTGATGAATCAGTGAACTAGGATTTAACAGACCCTCTTCTGTCTCATGTGCAGGTACCATCTTCAAACAGCTCCATTATTTATGTCTGGTGCACAGTTCTGACTTTGGAACCCAACTCTCAAGTGCAGCAGCGAATGGTGAGTGCTTTCCAGTCCTAAAATATGGTATATGACTCTGACCCTTTCTGTTCTGAAATAAATTAAGGTCAGAGTGACCCAGGGAAGAGATTTATTACAAGTTTGTTTCGGCATCAAACAGCTGGGATACTGCAACAAAGCAAATATGAAAGTCCTGTCCTTTTATTTTTACAGATTGTGTTCAGCCCTCTTTTTATCATGAGGAGTCATCTTCCAGACCCCATTATCATACATTTGGAGAAAAGGAGCCTGGGATTGAGTGAAACACAAATTATTCCAGGAAAGGGGCAGGAGAAACCACTGCAAAACATAGAGCCTGACCTTGTACATCACCTAACCTTTCAAGCAAGGTACCGGGGAAGTCCTTAAGAGTTCAGCAGAAAGTTATCCTAGTACTGTTGAGGGGGAGAGGGAGGATAGAGTTTTTGGTATGATTTCTTATCTTATGAGAATGTGACTTTAAAATTATCCTGCCTAGTGTCCTCTTACTCTCCTCTATAGTTTTAAATAAAATTCAGCCTCTTTTCTTAAGCTTAGAAATAAACAAGAGAGATCATCAGAAAATTTTAATTGGCACATCATTTCTGTCCTGGAAGAAGAGATGAGTAGAGATCTCACCCAAGCATGGTTGGGGTGGGGGGACAGGAGAGGAAAAGCCAGGGCCCAGGTCATCCAAACATGGTGTCACCAGTCCCTGAAACACCAAAAATTGACTCAATCTCACACAAAAAGTATTGGACTATAATACATTTGTACTTAAGTTCTTTTCCATCAATTGCAGACCCCTCCAGAACTCCGATATTCTTGGTTTTTCTTTCCATTCCCTAGAGAAGAAGATGACCCTTCACATTGTGCTGTTCCCATCTCAACCTCCCTCATTAAGCAAATAGCCACTAAGACACACCCTGGAGGTTCCGTGAGCCAGATCCTCGATGAATTCTACGGGCTGGAAAACTCCCTTCAACCCATGTGGCCCTATAATAGAAAGGACTCTGACAGGTAATGTCCTCCTGCCACCTTTTTCTACAAACATTTCTCAATATTAAGTAATAAATGACCATTCACAGAAATGTTTGATACCAAAAAATGGTGGGGTTTTTTTTAAAAAAGAAGATACTTGTTTGTATCTGTCCGATCCCGCCCTTTTATCATCCCGTAGATGTGCTTTGTAGATCACTTTACCCATAACCTGGAACATAATTGCATGAAAAGTGTCTCCTGCCTGCACATTCGGCATTGGATGGCTGTGGTATGAAGAGGTGTCCTGCAGGAGCACTGTGTCTGGAATCCTTAAGCACGTTTCAGGAAAACTGAAGTCATTGTGTTTCACTGAGTCTCTTGCATGTGGTCTTTGGAACAGGAACGAGCAGCTGAGTCAGTGGGACAGTCCAATGCGGGTGAAGCTGTCAGTCTGGAAGCCATATGTTAGGACCTTGTTGATAGAACTTCTGCCCTGGGCCCTGCTTATCAATCAGTCCAAGTGGGACCTCTGGCTGTTTGAAGGAGAGAAGATTGTTCTACAGGTTCCTGCTGGCAAAATTATTATCCCTCCTAATTTTCAGGTACTATTACTATTTTTAAAACTAATATGAATTCTTTTCTTTCAACAGCCAGCTTTTATTCTGAGGTTGCATTTATGTGCATAACAAAATGTGTCAGTTGTGGGAAACTCCTCTTAGATGCAGATGTCAGGGGCATGGAATGTTCTTTGATATTCAAAGACATTTCAGATGTCCTTTGTTGCCCATCAGCAGTATTCATGTTTGAGTTATCTTTAAATTTGATAACTTGTACTAGCTACATTCTCATTTCCATTGTGTACAGGATATTTGACAAGCATTAGAATGGGCCCCCTCCGGATACGTTTAGGACATAGAGCCACGTCCTGTGCTAACCTGCCCGTCAGAGACCTGCAAGGTGGATAAGAGTTGAGGATTCCAAGCAACCCTTTTCTGTCAGGGCTTCCTTTTTTCATGTGGATTTGAATGTCCATAATCCCCATGCCCACCCAGTGTTGACAATAACATGGAATCATTATTGACACGGGGGAACCCTAATCACAAAACAGAATTTCACAGGAAGATTTTCGATTCCATCACAGGAGAATTCTCTTGATGAGGCTCATTTTTAAAGGCACATAAATCTGTAAGAAAATAGAGTACAGGAAACTCCTAAATAACATGTTTTCCTGATAGCGAAACAACTTGAGAGTTCTTTTGGGGGGGCTTCAGTTCATAAACATCTTTATTCAATTGCATTTTTTAAAATAATCAGATGATGTTACCTTATGGAGTCGGAATGCTGACCTCCATGGACCTAAAGTTACATGTTGTTCTTTTGTCAAATGAAAGGAAACCTTCAGTGTTTAAGCCTGTGGAATTTATGGGGTAGTTACAGTTGGGGTTTGGTTTTATTGCCCCTCCTTCATAAATATGAATTCCATCGTGAATCAAAGAAAACAGGGAGATCTAAAGTACAATGTATGTTGCCATTACAAAAAAAGAGAGAGGGGCAGGGGGAGAAAAAGAAAAGAAAGGAAAAGCCATAAAGGGATTTGTTTGCCTAAATAGACCTATTATATAATATAAAAAAATTCCTGGGAATTGAGGTAAAAATATCACAGTTACGAAAAAATACTATAATTGAGACATCATTTTTCCAGGAAGCTTTTCAAATTGGAATATACTGGGCGAATACAAACACCGTGCACAAGTCA
The DNA here is from genome assembly GCF_054644295.1 of Miniopterus natalensis. Classification (NCBI taxonomy): domain Eukaryota; kingdom Metazoa; phylum Chordata; class Mammalia; order Chiroptera; family Miniopteridae; genus Miniopterus; species Miniopterus natalensis. Next base: position 6,023,481 of record NC_142096.1, read on the forward strand.
GTAGCAGTTAAACTGGTTCACGAGCTGACGTCGCCCAGGTGGAGAGATGGGGGCGATGGCGAGGTCGTGTGGCTGGACGAGGAGGGGCGCGTGGAGGCCGAGATCAGGCTGGGCGCGCCCCCCGGCCGCCGGAAGGTAGGGCAGAACCCCCTTTCCTTCCTTCCCCCCTTTCTGGTGTTACTTGCTCTAGACGATTTGTAACAGTGAAGCCTGCGATTCCTTAGGCCCCTCTGTCTTGCAGGACCTTTCCCTGTGCCAGTGACAAAAGCTGTGTCACGTCACTTATCGAGTAACTGCTCGGGGTCCGAACACTCAGCAGAACCAATGTCCTAAGGGGGAGCTGTGTCCTTGAACAGGGGGCTGGCACCCATGTTTTTAAAGATAGGAGTACAAAAAACATACTGGCTCAGTTATTAAATACAAATGTTGTGTGCTTTCTGGCATAAACCTTTTCTAAAGTCTGTGAAAACCAATTAAGCTGAATAATACAGTAGCGAGTCCTGTTAAACTGTAGGTGCGGAAGCTGGCCGTCCTAGCGCACCTTCCAGAGGCCTCCCGCTGCTCCTGATAATGCCTTCGCCATGGTAGCTGTCCCCGGTCAGAGAAGGAGGGAGCCCCCCTCCGGGCAGCGTAACTCAGAGCCACCTTCCTGCGGGAACGCGGATTCCGACAGGCATCTTTGAAGAGCCTCTCACGAAATGTTAGGGTCACTTGGTGACTTTTTAAAAATAAATTTTATCTGATACAAAGAAATTGGTCTTTCTTCAATATTCAAAGCTGGTATCCATTTCCTCAAAGTTGTCTGGGCAACACATGTTTATGCTCTGCCGGCCAAAGTACTGCAACATGGGTGTGAACGGCAAAGAGCTGTAAGCATGAGTCACCCGAAGGTGAATAGTTGTAAGTTGAGAACTACCATCAAAAGCTGGAAAAAATGTTGTGATCTACAGTCAAACACCCAATATCTCCAGCACCTCACAGTGCAGCCACAGCAAATGCTGGATCAGTGTTCGTGAATGAATGAATGAACTGTTGGAAAATATAGTATTTTGTGTATTTATATTTCACTATTATTTAGCAACGATTCTCAAGTTTTTTATTCTCAGGACCCCTTAAAACCTCCCAAAATCTTTTGTTTATGTGGGTTATATCTATTGATATTTATCAAATTAGAAGTCAAAACAAAAAAATTAAAACACAAGGATATACATACATCCCATTGGTCCTGGAAGTGATGACATCATACATCATATAACCTCTAGGAAACTCCATTTGTACACTTATGCGAGAATTAGGGTGAAAAAGACAAATGGCATCTTAGGATTATTATAAAACGTTTTGACCTTTGTACCCCCTAAAAGGCCCTCAGAGACACCCCTGCTCCCCTGGGGCCCGGGACCCCCTGTGAGAACTGCTGTCCTGATCATACCGCTTGCTGGTGGGTATCTTTAGGCGAGTCTCCTCTCTGAGCACCAGTTCCTCACAGCATGGTAAGGAAATGAGGCGACGCTTGTGGCGATGACGAGCGGCTCCTGGAGCCACCCTGCGTGGCTTCCTGCCCCACCTAGGCCCTCTGTATACTTGTGGCCTTAGGCAAGTTCTTAATTAGCCTCTTCGTGCCTCATTTTCCAAGTCTGTAAGATAAGATGATCGTAGCTACTCCACGTGGCTGTTGTGAGGACCCGTGAGTTGCTGTGCGTGAAGTGCTGACAGGCAGCCCACGGAGGCAGCACACAAGGGTCAGTCGGTATGTTTGCAGCAGCAGCACAGTTCTCGGACCCCAGCCCACAGCGGGCAGTCAGCGGGGCAGTGCCCTCCTGGGCAGGAGGGAGAGGGGGAGGAATGTTTAACTGAATTCTTTATGTGGAAGAAGACCAGTGGCATCTGTTTACATCCAAGCGCTTTATAAATACATGTCTTGTAAGGGACTGACATGAAAACAAGTCTGTCGGTCGCTACACAGCAGCAGCAAAGGGAACGCCCTGGTTTGCTGAAGTAGCCTGTTGTGGGGTGAAGAGGGGCCAGGACATGTCTGAAACTGAAAGGGAACTCTGTTAAATATCTGGAACAAAAGGTAAAATTGGTACTGTCCTGGGAAAACCAGTGGGTAAAATGACTTTAAAAATAATCCAGAGAGCCTGGCCGGGTGTGGCTCAGCGGTTGAGCGTCGACCTAGGATCCAGGCGATGGGGGTTCGATTCCCGGTCAGGGCACATGCCCAGTTGCGGATTTGATCAATGACTCTCTCATCATTGATGTTTCTATCTCTTTCTGTCCCTCTCCCTTCCTCTCTCTCAAATCAATAAAGATATATTTAAAAAATAATAATAATCCAGAGGTTTTCGTATGCCTTCCAAGATTTTCAGACGTGCTCTTTCCTCCATTTCTTGCAGTTATGTCAGTTCTGCATCTCCTCCATGGTACAGCAGGGCATACAAATTATTCAGATTGAAGATAAGACTACAATAATCAATAATACACCGTATCAGATATTCTATAAACCACAGCTGTCTGTCTCCAAGCCCCAATCTGAACAGGAGGTAAGTAATTCTTAATGTGATTGGCTTGTCTTGGGTTTCGATAAGTTACAATAAATAGGATCGGAGAGAGGAAGGGAGAGGGAGAGAGAGAAACATCAATGATGAGAGAGCCGTTGATCGGCTGCCTCCTGCACACCCCCTGCTGGGGATCGAGCCCGGACCCAGGCATGTGCCCTGACCGGGAATCGAACCAGGATCTCCTGGGTCATAGGGCAATGCTCAACCACTGAGCCATGCTGGCCGGGCAAAATAGAACATTTTTATCTTGGTTCACTGAAGTGTTAAATAAGTGACCAGAAGTACCCAGGTGGAAATGGAGGTCAGTAATATTTGCATTATTGGAAGGGATTTGACAATAGAGAGCATGTGTCCTGATCATTCTGCTTCTCCCCACTGGGGCTTCCTGAAACATTAGGTCAGGGCTTTCCACACCGACACTTTCTCATCTGAAAATGGCCATAACTCGTGTTCCTTGCGGGTGTTCCTGTGAGGATTCAATGAGGTACTATTCATAAAAAGGCTAGGCGTTCGGGAAATGATGGTAGCCAGCGGCGGCCGCAGCTCCGCAGTGAGCTCATTTGTCTTGGCCTCCTGGCGAGAAGGGGAAGACCCCCTACGTTCCTCCCGGCAGCTGAGGAGTGTCCCCATTTTCAAGCTCCAGTCCAGCTTCAGGAAAGGTGTAGGAATTTTCTTAAGACATGATCACCCCTAGCTTCTCAGGGAGGTTGTGTGGGACAGTGGCGAAAACACCACACAGGACGCAGGGAGCCTGGCTCCTGGCTGGGCACTGCCACTCGCTGGCTTTGTGATCTTGGACAAGTCACTGGGAAGCAGCTGTCTTCGCTGTGAAAGAAGAGGTACAAATAAGCTCTCTCAGGGCCCTTTCTTTAAGAATGTTTACTCTGAATGTCAAGTTCTTTTTAGTTGTAGTTGACGTGCAATATTATATTTGTTTCAGGCGTACAGCATAGGTTGACATTTATATGCCTAATAAAGACATGAGAAGAACAGTCCATCCCACACATAGTTAATGCCTTGTTGGCCGTGTTCCCTAGGCTGTGCCTCACTTCCCCGTGACTGGGTTACAAGCTGGTATCTCTTAATCCCCTTCGCCTTCCCGCCCATCACCAAACACCCTGGCAGCTAGCAGCTCGTGCTCTGTCTATGAGTCTGTTTTGTTTTGTTTGTTCATTCAGTTTTTTACCCCTGTGCACTGTTGGTGGGATTGTAAGTTGATGCAGCCACTATGGAAAACAGTATGGAGGTTCCACAAAGAATTAAAAATAGAGCTCTCAAGGTCCTTTTTAAGTTTAAAGCTCTGAGACTCTTTTAATGAGCCAGAAACCACGTGGAATCCCAGCCGAGCGTTGGGATCAGAGTTTCCCCAAAACTTGTCTTCCTAAGCCTTCACCAAAACTTGTCTTCTGAGCTCCCAGTTCACTGTTCTGTATCTCATTCAGGTCTCTTCTTTCCAAGTCCCCTGCCACTGGGGTGCCACACTCTTTCAGTTCAGCCGGACCTGTCCAAGGAAACTCCCTCCCCAACATGTGGCACTTCTACCCTTGTGGCATCTGGATTTTTGCAGTACCTGGGAGACACTGCGAACTTTGCATCACCTTTTAAATCGCCCCAGCTCTATACTGTTTCTTCATGCCTAGGAAAGCAGCCCCTACTCCCCCCGCCTGTAATTGTCTCATTGGGTCTTTTTCATGGGACAGGATTTTTAATATTCTCATGTCCCCAGCCGGCCACCTCCTGAGATTACATGGTTATGCTTTCTCAGAAGCTGTGCTCGAGAAAGCTTAGCTTCTCTGTATCACTGTAGTAAGTGTGCTGTGTCTGCATTGTCTGTTCTTTTTGCAGTATTTTCATGTTCCAGACAGTGCTACTTTCAGCATTTCCCCGGGCGGCGAGCAGCCCGCTGCGAGCTCCAGCCCCCTTCCGTGCTGGGACTTAATGCCCGACGTCGGCCAGTCGGCGCCGGATGCATGTCTGCTTGAGAAACGCATCTCGCTGGCCTTCTCTCCAGCCGCGGGGGCCGCGGGAGCTGCGGGAGCCCGCAGCTGGAGCCTGCCGGCCGTGGTCCGGCAGGAGTTCCCCAGGCAGAGCGTGGCCGTGCCCTTCGGGAGCTGCGGGGAGGACGGCTTCTCTACCAGGTATTCTGCGCCGTGTGAATGCCCTGCTTTGCTTGTCACTGTCGTTCACTGAGGTGTCAAAAGAGACAGGAGAGTAATTATATGTTCACTATATGTAAAACTAGGCTTTACTTTTACTTTTAATGGCTTCTAAACAGCGTATACGGCTGGACAGCTGTTAAGATCATGCGTGGGTTGCCCCAGTAGACTGCTGATGAGGCTTTTCCTTCTGTGGCTCCTCCTGGGGCAGAATGACGGCGTCTGTCCCCTAGAATGACAGCAGCCCATCCCAGTGACAAGATGACCTTTTATGACCTCTCCGCCTCTGTCAGATAAGTAAGGATTAAAATGCGGGAGTCGAGTTGGAAAACCTTTTTCTTTTCCCATATTTTACTGCAAAATGGAATTTGTCTCCAGAAGTCATTAAGAGAGAGAACTCAGATCAGCACGAGTGACAGGCCTCGTTCTGCGGTTAACTGGCAAAGAGCCCCGCAGAGCCAGGCGGGGCCGCGCAGCAGTTCATTCGCGCTGGACTTCTACCCCGTGGTGGTTTTGCGCACACCGGGTCCTGTCGTAGCCGCCGAGAGTAACTTAGTTATGTTGCATGTACAAAGTACAAAAGACATCATGACCTCGTGAGAGGTAACTTACGCTCGTGGTCGCGGGTTACAGCCTCTGTGTGGGATTTTAGTCATCCTGACTGTGGTGTATACAGGTTTCTGGTAGTAACACTTAAGAAATAACTTCCCGACTCACTACCCGTAACAGAAAAGCAGCCTCCCCCCCGACCCCTCTTCTTTCACATTTGCCTTCGTGCCCATTTTATAAACACCCCTCCCCAGCCCTGGAGAGGAGCTACCACCCTTTATATTCTGACTGGAGAAGTCACGTGTGGTGAGTTTGAGGAGGTATTTTTGAAAGTGAGGTGAAGCCGTGTCTAGAAAACAGCTTATGTTTAAAACTTAAAGACAAAATTGTAAGTTTTTATTTGGAATTGTTTAAAATTCTAAGAATTACCAGATATCATTTTATTAAAATAACTTAATTTTATTCTTAAATATTATGTGAGATGTTAGATTAAAAATCCCATGTTAATTCTGGCCCCAGCTTTCCTGCCCATCAAAAAGAAAATTCTCTGAGGTTGGCTTGCCCAGTTCTTCCAAAGTTAGGCTGGGAAAGAAGCTCGGTGTCAACCAAGGACCGTACCCTGAACATGAATTCACTTAGTGCTCCCCGTCCCCTCCCCTCCCCTCCCCTCCCCTCCCCTCCCCTCCCCTCCCCTCCTCAGTCCAGCAGAGCACATCTCATGGCTTTATTCGTGGGATTTCCCCAGATGCTAACAGACAGTCCACTTTGGCATTTCAGACAAGTACAGTCTTCGCCAAGGACTCAGACACTGGCGAGCAGGAGAAATGGCAAATGGGAAATTACACATTTGGCAAATACCTGATTTCTTTGATTAATTTGAACAATCTGTTCACATAATTTAAACTTCAGAGGGAATTTTGTCCTGCTTTGATGCGAAATACTGTTCGCTAGTTTACAGCCTGGCTTGGAGAACGCCTGCCGCTGTGTTGTGCAGGGCAGCCTGCAGCCGGCCCGCAGCAGCTCCGCGAGCCCGACAGCGCTGTGGGTCGGTGGTCAGCACGGGGGTCCTGCAGAGCGCGAGGACTCTGGAAACTAACAGCAGACTTAGGAGCCTGCCTCCCCCTAGGGAAGCAGAGCAGCACCCAGATCCTCTCGGAGCCCTAAGAGCGCGTCAGCTCCTCCTTTGCCCACATTTTCCAGGCACTTTTGAGGAGGAAGGCGCCTCAGTGTCTGAAAGTGTAAGGCCCGTGAGCACTGGGGAAAGAGCCGGAGGGGAGGTGGCACGAGTTGCCTGTAAGTCTCTCTGAGTGCAGAAGTTACGGTTTTTATTCTTCTAAATAGTTTCTCACATTTAAAAAAATATTTCATAATAAACTGTTTTCAGTAAGAAATCAGTAAACCCATCATTAATATATGGCAGTTAATATGTAAGAAGGTGGCCTTCTGTCCCTAGAAATCATTTCCTCTGGCTTGTAAAAGAGAAGGAATCGTAGGGTTCTGAATATTGCGAATCCAAGTACACATGGCTCAGGAGAGAAAGCATGTTTCTTTCAACCGTTTCTGTCCTTTGGTTTGGTTCTCAGGGCGATTGCACTGACCTATCAGGAGTACCTGGGAGTGACCTACTTAACCTTCTCAGAAGACCCTAGTCCTCGAATACTTTTCCACAACAGGTGTCCAGTAGCCATACTTATAAAGGAAAACATTAAAGGTAAATTTTATAGCATTGACTTTAAATGATACAAAACCTGTATTTTTTCTGGAGGATTTTGACTTAGTTACTTGTGATCCTGTGAAGAATGTTTAAATAGAAGTATTATTCAACCCCAGTTAGAAAGTTTTGCTTGCCACACTATGTTTAATATCCCTGAGTCTTTGTCTTCAAGGCCTAAGTCTGCATATGCCTTTTTCCTTTTTTTAGATATTCCAAAGTTTGAGGTTTATTGCAGAAGAGTTCCTTCCGAGTGCTCAGTCCACCACGAGCTTTATCACCAGATTTCCAGTTATCCAGACTGCAAGACCAAAGACCTGCTTCCCAGCCTGCTCCTGAGAGTAGAATTCCTGGATGAAGTAACGACCGAGTGGAGCGATGCTGTCGACATCAACAGTCAGGGGACACAGGTCAGTGAGCCGCACGAGTTCCTGCCGGTGCCCAGAGGAAGCCCCCCTTTTCTAAGGTCTCGATGGTGGTCTGTTTTTAGGCATAGTTTCCTAAATGCTGAACTCACTATCTCTGTGTTGGGGCTTGTGTGCATCCATTTTCACATCCTCATGTTGTAAATTCCCAAATACAAGTACAGTGTATGTGTCTCTAAAGTATAATACAGCTGTTTACCAGAGAAAAGGAAGCCCACGTGGGTCTAGTACAGGTGAAAAATGTAATAAAATTGTTGGGCTTCTCTCACAGAAGGTGGCCCGCCTGGCAAGGCGGTAAGACAATGACAGTGACAACCCTGGATTGATTCCCTCTTTTGAAAGTTCCCTTTTCTCCGCATCCCAGCCAGCACATGCTTGTTTGTTGCTTTACTGATGGAGCCATTCTGACCGGTGTGAGGTGATCTCTCATTGTGATTTTAATTTGCATTTCCCTGATGATTTAGTGACATTGTGCATCTTTTCATGTCTGTTGGCCATCTGTATGTCTTTGAGCAGAGTAAGATGTACCTGTCAGCACAATGAGATGTTAATAAATATCGAATGAATGAATGAATGAATGAGAAGATGACGTTTCCAAGAGGGAAGGAAAAGAGAGTCCCAGGCCTACCCTCGGGAAACTCCAACTTATATGTTGAGTTTCTGTGTCATCAGGTCTTCCTGATCGCTCTCAAGTTGAAACTTACGTACTTAGACGTACAGCGCAGCGGAAGAGACAGGGAGGAAGCAGAGAGGGAGGAGGAACCAGGACAGGTGGAAGCAGGAGCCCCTGAATGAGCGAGGGGTGCACAGGGCGTGAGGTGGTGGGAGGAGGGAGGCAAGCTAACAATTAAATTACGAGTGCAGAGTAAGTGGAAGTGAGGGCCTGGAGGAACAAGAGAAAAGTGCTCTCTCACGGGGCATGGCCACAAAGCAACGGAGATCAGAAGGGAGGAAGTTCTTTACGTGCCTCAGGAGAGCTGTCGGTCAGGAGAAGTGGGAAATATGAGCAAGGAGTTGCCCAGAAAGACAAGCCCAAGGCCCAGCCTGCAACTCGACTTCAACAGAAAGGCCCTGTCCTCTGATCTGCCAGTGGGAAAGAGGTCGGGAGGGACACAGATGTAGGTAGAGATATTTAGAGGGACGGGGCCAGAAAATTGAGTGAATTGATACTCAGCGGCCTTAAGTTCATTGTGAAGTGTGGAACGAATCATCTGTGAGAGAGAGGGAAGGGCCCAGGTCCTGGGAAACAGCTGAAGGACGTGGCCGGGGCAGGTGCGAGGACGGCTGAGCAGCCCGGGGACCTCACTCACCTTGGAGACCTGCGTTTGCAGCAGCCCCAAAATACCCTGGGGCGTGATTTCCGTCCTCGGTGCTCATTTGATGAACAGTGAGAATCTGCTGAATCTGAGCAGCCTCAGGAGATGGTCTTGGTCTCATTCATCTACAAAATAGACACTGCAAGCTACTCAGGGGTCACTGAACTCCCTGCATCGGTTTGAAGATTTTTCAAACCTTGCTTATATATGTCTTGGGACTTTTTTACAGTCAGTATTCTGCCTGCCAAACTTTATTTTGGGGATTCCCGTTCACTCTAAATTTCCCCAAACCTTTGTAGTCGGGGACACTTCAAAGCTAAGGGGGGAGGTACTCTTTCCAGCACCCTTATCATCCCTGGTCTGAGGGCCCGGCGAAGCGTCATGCTCCCATTAATCTCTGAGGAGCTGTGTGCCATATGTCCTGCAGAGCAGGCTTCCTTCCTTTTCTGCAGGAAGATTTGTTTCAGGCCCTGTGGACGTCTCCCCAATAGTGCACAGGGCGTGTGAATTACCGGGGAGTGGAGGGCGCTGTGTCCTGGGATGAGAGGAAGCAGCTCTTCTGCAGGAGGGAGTTCGTCTCCCAGGAGCCTTCCCTCAGCCCTGGTTCTGAGCCATGTGATGCGAATTCCAAAAAGCAGAGTTAAAACACCAGAAAATCCCCATTACGCTGAAACGGAGAAAAGCCCTTTAGCTTTTTCCTGGGCTTTGTCACTAGGACAGCGTCATGTTGGAACCCTGCTTCTGTTACCAGGATCTGTACTAGTTGAGACGGGCTAGGTTATGCTGCCAGTTATCATCCTAGAGTTTACTCCTGGCTCATGCCGTGTGCCTGGTGTTTGTCATCGGGGGCTCTGTTTCACAGGGTCACTCAGGGACCCAGGTAGATGGGTCGGTTGTCTTCACCTTCCCCCTTGTAACAAACCATGCCCAGACCTAGAGGCTTGAAGCAGCGGTGATCGGCTTCCTGTGATTCCTGGGACGCGGCTGGATGATTTCTGCAGGATGCGCTTGCGATCCCGGGTGCAGTGGCCGTCAGCCGGAGGAGCAGCCGAGGGGGGAGCTCAGCGGGGAAGTCCAGGCATCCCTCTACCGTTGGTCTTTCCTCCTGGGGAGGCCGCTCCCCCTCCTTGCCCGGTGGAAGGTGGTCCCCAGTAAGCCCTTCATGGGTGGGCTCCTTGCCGAATGTGGACCGACAGCCCAGCCACTGAAACAGTCACGGGCGGAGCTCTGCAGCAGCAAGGAAGGGACTAACCGAGGCCAGGAGACTGGGCCGTGCGGATCCTGGGCCGTGTAACAATCTGCCACGAGCATCGAGAGCACAAGTCTGCAACTGTTTTTTAAGGTCCAAATAATAAATACTTTAGGCTTTGCAGGCCACACAGCCTTTGTCACAGGCAGTACATAAATAAGTGAGCAGGGCTGTGTTCCAGTGAAACTCTGTTCGGCCTCTGCAGTGGGGAAGAAGGCTGGCTCCCTGTGCTTCCACTCAGAACGAGCCAGTGGCCACAGCGAGCTGCCGGGGTGAGGAGGGGACTCCCGCCTGTGCCCGGAGGACAGGGCAGCGGACACGGGTGGCACCAGCAGTCTCCCCCCCGGGAGCGGCCTCGAGATCGTGCCCGTTCAGATCTTCACTGACCACCAGGCACTCTGGTATAAGTACTGAAGGGAACGGACACAAACCACTGCCCTCGCGAGCTGGGCAGCCTGTGGCGGAGAGGGAGGGGAGGAGCGCGCCACCTCCGCCCTGGCGCTGCCAGCGGGCACCGGCTCATGCTCCCCGCACGCGACGCCTGGCACAGTGACCGGCTCGTTGTGAGTCCCTTTCAGCATTGAATGGCTGAGTGATGAAACCCTCAGACCAAAGCAAGGATTCGTTTTAAACTTCCGGGGGACCTGAGTCTAGCTGCCTGATTGCCCTGGCACTTAGTGACCTAACGCCCTAGTCCCTGGAGCGGACAGTGTGCACGAGGCACTGTGAGTTGTGTCTCTGCAGGGGAAGAGACAAGAGTGGGCTCCGAGAGTTACAGTCAGTATTTCTTCCATCCGAGTGGTGAGTGACAGGGACCCCCAGCACAACTGTGCAGAAGAGAGAGAAGTACCGTAAAGGTTTAGGCTAAGCTGCTTGCTTTCCAGGCCTCTCGGGCAGCGAACAGAAACCATCAACTTGCCTTCTTTTTACCACCTTGGAAAGTGCAAGTATCTCCCCGTCGGAGCGCATGAAGGTCGCTTTGACAGCCAGAGAACAGTGAACATTCCTCTCTCCTGACCCCTCCCCCGTCCTTTCCAGGGTGGGAGTTCTGGTGGTTCACATTCTCTGCTGAAACCCTGGGGTCCCACCAAGGGCACAGACAGGCGCTGGGAGGAGGGAACACGTGGGAGCAGAGGGCCCTGAAAAGGTCTGTGCCAAATGAGTAATCTCACACCCACAAGCCTAAAAGGGAAGTTGGCTTACTTTACAGTATTACATAAAATAATGGCTTTTAAAAATGCGTTTCTCAAAGAATTCCTGCTCTAGTCGCGAGCTGAGCTGTTTTTTAAGCTGCTATGATCCAAATTTTATCCTAGTCAAGTCCAGTTCTTACCTCGGAACACAGAGGGCAAATGCAGGGACAGAGTCTTGAAACAGATGTTTTTGTAAAGTAGTCCATTTGGGAAACACGTCCATAGAGAACACAAACTGACTCTACTACTGCCCCCAGGAAGTTGACAGTCTAGTGATTGACTCTGGTATATAAACAGATGACTGCAATACAAACAATACTACTTGTGATCAAACAGAAATATGGTCAGAGTACTATGGGAAGGAGCCGAGGAGAGGAATGGAAAACTTAGAGAATGGAATAACGTGTCCTTAAGCTGCATGTGCAGAGAGACATAGGGTTTTGAAAGGACTTTATGGGGGAAGCATATTCTAGCACAGGGAGGGCTGAGGGTCAGATGGGGCCTAAGCTAGCGCAGCACATAGAACAGAAAAGAAAGTGCCAGTCTAGGAGGCAGCAGAGGGGAGGCTCTGATGCTGGCTGGGCTGCGGGGACGAGGCAGAGATGGCAATAGGTGCCCTGGATGCTGAAGATGGTCAGGATCTCTGAGGAAGGAGCCATTGTACAAGAAAAGAGCCCAGTGACCTTGAAGTTGCTTCCACATTTGAGTCTGTGACTCTCTCCTGTGGTTTCGTGTATACTCCTGGTAACTCTTTGTTTGATCAGAATTAGGTAGGATACATTCATTCCATGTCCAGCGGGCACCTAGCCTTGTTCCCTCATCCAGGAATTCTCAGTCTTTCTTTCATGTGCTGTCTGAACAATAATAACCCACATTCCCAAACACAAGGAGGTCCTCGCCCCTGCCCGCAGGTACTGCTGGCTGTGAACATGGTGTTCTCGGAGTTGTTTTTCAAATAGTTCTGTCCTGTTTTCAAATATTTATCCATTTAGGCAACACCGGTATTTATGGCTGAAAGGACATCTGGTCTGCTGGCCTGGCACATGGCTTCTGAGATAGAACTTTTTTTCAAGTCTCAGCGTACCTCTCACTGTAGAAAAATTAATTCAAACTCCAGTCAAAGGAAGTTATCTGACGTGCTTGTGACAGGTTACGTGAGGACCCTGGAAGGACATGACATGCCTCTGTGGGCAGGTTTCTGTATCCCCAGCAGAGAAGAGCATCCTCATGGTAGTAGGTGAACACTCAGGAGCCTGAAAGTTTTTTGCATGTTGCATTTGAAGTCCAGAGTTGTAGAGGGTTTTTCCCAGAGAAATTCGAATGTGCACATAAAGCTGGCCCGTGGCTGGGCTCCAGCCCTCCCCCAGTTTTTGCCAATTCCAGGGAAGCAGAGAAGACACTCATGCCCATCACCCATCGTGTTGTCCTGTGACCCTCACAGCTGGTTATTGAAAAATCTGGATTTAGTCTTTCTTTTCTGTTGTTCATTTCAATCGGTTAAATAGCCTGTACACCTGGATATAAAGACATATAACCAGGAAGTGTTTGGGGTTTTGAATCAGAGCCTGAGACATTTAAAGTTGGTCATTTCAGTGGTGTTTCTTGTTTCTTTCTAATCAGATATTGAATATTCTTTCTGCAGGTTGTGTTCCTGACTGGCTTTGGCTACGTATATGTGGACATTGTCCATCAGTGTGGCACCATCTTCATCACTGTGGCCCCAGAAGGAAAAGCAGTACCTATTGTAACCAATACCAACAGGTAGGTTTCATTATCTCAGTAGCAGTGTAATAAGCTTCCCCATTATGAAGTTGTAATTTGGTTATTTACCATTCTTTGTCATCCCTACATACATTAAAGCTTTTGGTTAACTGTGCAGTCCATCAGGAGATGGTTATCAGCATTAAATCGTATCTGTAATAAGTAGCAATCTATTGTCCTACGCGGGTGCCCCTTCCAGTTCCTCTGTGATAATAACAAACTGATTTACAAACTAAGGCATACATCTTAAAATTATGCATTATAATCAGCATGAAATGCAAATTAAGGCTTCTGTACCCACATGACAACCTAGTAATTAATAATTAGACTGAGCAATTAGGGCGACATCAAAAGTAAATTCATCTCTCAGAGCCACATGTCCCCCTTCACCCTGAATGTTGCCATCAGGTTTTACAAACATGAATCAAGGAGTTAATATCCTTAATTTAAAAGAGCTTATATAATTCAGTTTATTCTTGTATTATTATTATTTAATTATTGTATTATTTTCCATGCAAACAGCTGTAAACCGACTTTATATATGAATAAATGTGCACGCACACACATTCTGTCACACACACACGCACACACACAAACATTTCTAAAAAGCCTGAAAAGAAAATCAAAATGGTTTAATAGATGTGGAGTTATAAATGATTATTAGTTTAAAAGTTTCTGTATTTTCATTTTCTACAGTAAAAATTTATTTTGTAATAAGAAAAGTTAACTTATTACTGTTGACTTTGTAAAATATAAAATGATACTAATTTTGATACATTTGTTTAGGCCCCTTTTTTTAAAAAAGTTTCTCGCTTTTCATATATGGGTAGGAACTCATTAATTTGGACCCTGCCAAATTATGATTAATTTGAATTTATAATATTTCAAAGTTGGGTAGAATGTTTTCTTTGCCCAGAAGTATTTATAAGAAATTAATAGTGTAACAGAATTCAAGACTAAACTTTAAATTGCATAGTACAAAATTACAGGCCTACCCAAGAATTTCAGAAACATTTACCTCAGGCATTAATAGGACTGTTAATGGCAAAAGCAGCAATCCACACGTTCAGTGGTGGAAACAGGAAAGGCGCTCGTATTTACTTGCACTTCCTTAATTCATTTACCCAACAAATCATTTTCAAGTACTTGCTGGATGCCAGGAGCTGTTCTGGGTGTACCGACACATCAGTGAGTAGAGAGACCAAATCCCTGCCCTTGAGGAAATCACATTCTCATGGGCACAGAATGGGAAGGCAAAGAATAAACATAGCAGAAAAGGAAATTTTATGGTGCATAAATCTAAGTTTTTTTTATTATAATAAAATGTAAAAAAGGGTGGCATTCTGCAGATGTAAAAATGGAGCCCAGTAAGAAGGACATAGGGACAGAGAGGGTGTAGTTCTTAAAAACTGGTGTAAGTCTCACCAAGAAGTTACATCTGAGCAAAGACCTGAAAGCAGCAGGAGGGTTAATGACATGGTTGTCTGGGGGTCAAGGGCAAGGTCAGCTGGAGGCCTGGCGCAGTGTGCCTGGCATGTTGGGGAAGCAGAGAGGGTGCAAGGTCAGCTCAAGGCCTGATGCAGTGGTCCTGGCATGTTGGGGAAGCAGTGAGGGGGCAAGGTCAGCTCAAGGCCTGATGCAGTGGTCCTGGCATGTTGGGGAAGCAGGGAGGGGGCAAGGTCAGCTCAAGGCCTGATGCAGTGGTCCTGGCATGTTGGGGAAGCAGGGAGGGGGCAAGGTCAGCTGGAGGCCTGGCGCAGTGTGCCTGGCATGTTGGGGAAGCAGGGAGGGGCTCCTGTGGGCCGGCAGAGTGGGCGAGAGTGAGAGTGTAGTACCTGAGGTCAGAGAGTAAAGGCTGGAAGGAGGGGACACACTGTGAAGGGCTTAGTTTTAATTCTGAGTGGAATAGGGAAGTCATCAGAGCTTTTTGAGTAGAGAAGTTCCAGGTTCTGACCTAAAATTTTAGAAGGTTGGTGGCTGCTTTGTTGAAATAGGCCGTATGAAGGCGGGAGGGAGCAGGGAGACCAGTTAGGAGATTATGACAGTGTCTCACACTAGAGAGAGATAAGAAATGGTCAGTTGCTGGATATCCCTTTAAGGACAAGCCAATGGGATTTATTTCCCAGATGCATCGGATAAGGGTGGGAAATAGAGGCATCAAGAAAGATCCAGAATTTTTGGCCTAAGCAACTGGTAGAATGTGGTTGCCATTGACTGAGATGGGAAAGGCTGTATGTGTGTTTGGGGGTGCGATCAAGAGTGTGATTACAGACGTGACATGTTGAGCATCATTTGGGCATATAGGTGACTGTAAGACTAGAGTTCAAGGGAGCTCTAGGCTACTGTGACTGGAAGTCACCAGCATATAGATGACTTGTGGAGCCATGAGGCCAGACAGTATTTCCCAGGGGAGAGTGGAGATGGAGAAGAAGACCAAGTGCTGAGCTTCGGGCACCTTAACTCTGAAAGGTCTGGGCGGGAAGGAGGGGCCACATAGGTGACTGAGGACAGATAGCCAGAGGTCAAAGATACAAGACAGACACATAAAGAAATTACTTCCAGCAGGATGGAATTGCCGACATCCAATGCCACTGTCAGGTGAGTGAGCCACACACGGAAAGGCCACCCTTTGGTTGAGCCACACGGAAGTCGCAGGTGACCCTGGTGGGGGCAGAAGCCTGCTGGGAGGAGGGGAGGAGACGGTGTGTGCAGAGAGCGCTCTGGAGTCTTTCTGCAGGAGGAGCAGGCCAGCCAGGGGAGCTGGAGGAGGCAGGGCTTCCAGGGGGCTTGTTAAAGGCGGGAGTCACAGCTCTAGGCTGCTGGTCCTGATGGGAGCGAGCGGCGACCCTGATGCGGGGAGGGCTGAGCGGCCGGCACCGGGACATGAACGCCTGGATGGGCGAGGGAGCGGCGCCCGGGTGGCGTGCGGGGAGCTTGCGGTCAGTTTCTTCGGCTTGCTTCACTTTTCCAAGTTAAGGAATTGTGGTTATTTTATTATGTCTTTCTGCCTTGTGATGATTATGACAGAGGATTAGTGCACGGAGACCAGAGGGATTTTGGAGTGAAAATCTGGTGCTGATAAGGGAAACACTTAGAGGAACATGACAAGAGCTTGTAGTAGTCCCGTTGGGAACATTTCCCGAAATTATTGGAGTGTGACTGGCTCTGTCCAGACACGATGTGCTGGAAGTTGAGTTCTTATATATTTCTTGTGAGAATCTGATGGGACGTCAGGAGGTGTTTAATAAGGTACCATCATTAAAAAATAAAGAAGAGAAAAGGAAACAGCGGGGGGAGACTACTGTTCCTTTCCTTCTCCCCTAGGACCCCGGAGAAGACGGTGACATTTAGGATGTTCATCACTCAGCTGAGCCTGGCGGTGCTTGATGATCTCACCCACCACAGAGCGTCGTCTGAACTTCTGAGACTCACGCTGGACAATGTTTTCCTCCACATGGCCCCGGTGGCTGATCAGCTCCCAGGGGAGGAGCCCAGCACGGCCCCCTCCCAGCTGCACTGTGTGGAGGTCTACTGTGGGGACCTGCAGTTGGACAACCAGCTGTATAACAGGTCCAATTTCCACTTTGCTGTCTTGGTCTGCCAGGGAGAAAAACCAGAGCCTACTCAGTACTCCAGCACACACAGCCTCCTCGCATCCAGCCAAGATTTGGAAGAATTCAAGAAAAAATGTTTCGTGAAACTCTGCCTCACCTTAACCGGGGGCGAGAGCTGCCTATTTGACATAAACGAGGTCAGTTTTGAGCTGAAACCTGCCCGTCTGTACGTGGAAGACACTTTTGTATACTACATCAAGACCCTGTTTGAGACCTACCTTCCTAACAGCGGCCCGGACAGGCACCCCCCGGTGCCCTCGGGTGGCGAGCAGGCGTTGCCGGTGCAGGTCAGACAGCACGCCAGGGCCCTGGTGAACCCCGTGAAGCTGCGGAAACTGGTGGTCCTGCCGGTGAGCCTGCTCGTCAGCATCCACGCGTCCCTCAAGCTGTACATCGCCTCCGACCACACGCCGCTCTCCTTCTCGGTGTTTGAAAGGGGTCCCGTCTTCACCACGGCCAGGCAGCTCATCCACGCCCTGGCCATGCACTACGCGGCTGGCGCGCTCTTCCGAGCAGGTGAGCACGCAGCTGAGGGCCTGTGGGGAGCTGGAGCCTGGGCAAGAAGGAGGCCTCAGGGAGGGCCTGCGGGCATCCAGACACAGCGAGGCCGTGCGGTGAGAGGCGAGGGCTGTGGGCTCTGCAGCCAGACCGCAGTGGCCTAAACCTAGACTCTGCCCTGGAAGCCACAAGGCCTTGAGCAAATTGTTGAATGTCCCCAGGTCTCAGTTTCCTCAGCTATAAAACGGGTGGTTAAGGTTTTTGAGAGGACACCATGAAAGTATATAAAGTGCCCTGAATTTTGCTTAGCGCTTAACAAACACTAAAGCAACAGTAGCTGTTATATTCGCTGTTATATAATTTAGAATTGTAATTCCACTTAGGAAACATTCCTCGGGCTCCTTGCAGGTACGAGGCTCTGTTAGCACAGGAGTGCAGCCAGGAAGAGCAACCCAGGCCCTCACCCTGGGCCGAAAGTAATGCAGGTCTGAGTCATCAGCTCTGTTCTTTCAGCAAGAGCCACAGCAGAGAAATTCAGAGGATTGTTTGCTCGTAAGATGCATAGATACTTCTGCATCCCGGTGCGGCCCTGCCCATGAGGACAGCTGGCAGAAGACGGCTGGCGGTGCCTCGGCCTCTCCACAGACCTGAGCTGGGAGAGTCTGCAGGGGTGGCTCGAATATGTGCCCAAAAAGTTGAGTGTTGGGGACCAAGTTGTTTCAGAATACTCTGCGGCAGCAGTTTTCAGCCTTTTTCATCTCATGGCACACAAACTAACTCTGCAGCACACCAAAATGTATATTCTATTTTTTGCCAATCTCACACACACAAGAATAGGTATAATTTTGATTCATTCACACCAAACGGCTATTGTGTTGGCTGTTGTCATTTTTTTAATTTGACAGTCTAAGGGAGAAGAGGTCAGTGCCCCTGACTAAATAGTCAGGTCTTGTGTGTTTTGGAAATTCTTACTGCACCCTGGTTGAAAATAGCTGCTCTGTGGTGTCGGCGTCAAAACACAATTCCTGACCCAGTCGCGCTCTAAAGCAGCTCCAGTTTGACGGTCTCACTCCTCAGGTTTCCATGAATTTAAGCAACAAACACCAGCCAGTCTGGGTCTTGTGGCCCTTTTGGGTAACGAACATGGCGGCAATCTTACTTTCTGAGAGCAGCAAAGGAGAGAACTTCGCAGCATTGCTCTTGTGAACACGTTCCCAGAGAAAATTAGTATCGAGGCAGCAAATGACTCGTGAGTGCTGTTGCCATCCTGGCAAGATTACATTTTCTCCATAAGGAAACTCACAGAGTAAATAGGGCTGCCCAGAGCTCTTAACTGAAGATGACAGGATCCTGGAAGGGCCCTGCCCCAACTGTTGTTTTGATAGCTTGCACAACAAGGAAGAAATATTTCCCTCTTGCTAAGAAATAGTTTAAAAATAAGCAGTTAACATTTCAAATTTAATAGACGGGTATATTTATAAACAATTCCAGAAACTTACCCACTCAAGCAGTTTTTGCTTTTAACATGAGAAGCAGGGACGTAGGTTACCGAGCACTGATCTGGGCCTGGGAGAAAGAGCCTCCGCCCAGTGACCACGTGGCGCTGAAGTGTGGGGTGCACCCATCTGTGTAACAACCTGGCAGACACCCGACTGTGGCTCCGAGGAGCCACGTCCTGCATCCTGAGCGCTAAAAATGATCTTTTTGCTTTGTTTTATGTTTTTAATGTGCTTTCCCAAGAACATTCTGTTTGGATTTTTTGTAATCCACCTAAAAATCATCTAAGCTGTGTCCCAACCTCATTATAGGCTGAGACACGAAATCTGAATCCAGAGGACCAGGGCTTTAGAGCCTGTTGGGAATTTTGTCACTAAAAGCCTCTGACAACCTGAAGGTTATCTGGAAGAGGGCCGTGACTGAGCGAGTTGGGAATGGGAGGGTGGCGGAGGGACCAACTCCCAGGAGGAAGAGTCTTACAGGGACTGTGCCAGCATCCTCATAGGAAGGGGCAGGGCTGGCCCGGGAGTGAACAAGGTGCACAGAGAAACAGGAAAGTCGTCAGAAATGAGTGACTAACCCATTTAAAGGAGAGAATTTCCTGGGAGCCCTCTCTGCCCCCGAGTCTCAGTTTGATGGGACACCAGACAGACATCCTTTTCAACAGAATTCCCAAACAAGTGAGCTTAGGCTGTATTTGCTTTAGGAGGGAACTAGTTAAAGGCGTGTCCTGGGATACGCTCTGCGCTGTTCTGACCAGCTCAGATGCTCGCGGGCACTGTGGTCCGCACGAGGCCCCGTCAGCAGGGGCCCTGATCTGGGAGACCCGGCCTCCCGCGGTGCAGATGGGCTGGGTTCTTCCTGCCCACTCCGTGCCCCCTGCACTGGGATCTTTGCTGGGCAGTAGCCACTTTCTTCTTTATTTCTGTGTGGAATCTCTGGAGAGAAGGGGAATTAAAATGTTTCTAGACCCTTCTGCCTTGAGGCTACAGAGCATCTGCTGTTTCCCTGCCTTGGTGTTGCTGCCCGGGTGGGGGTGGGGGTGGAATTGGGTAAACCTGGTTGAAAACCCAGCCCACATGTCTAACCACTGGGGATATTGGGAGCACCTGACTTCACCTCTGAGCCAGTTTCCTCCTTTTCCTGCCAGCCTGGGAGACGGGGGAGACAGGGTATTAACCGTGTCAGGTTCTTCTGTCCCCTGGGCCTAGTACGATTCCCGAGCCCAGGGAGAGGTTCAGTCATTAGCTCACCTGACTTGATGAAAGGGAGGTGATAGCACTTCTCTTGCACAGTTGCCTAGTGCCTATAGGCCTCCCAGGTATAATCATCTGCTAGAAATCATTCCCTTTTAACAGAAACTCTAGTGTTACCTTCCTGCTGTTCCAGAGAAGAGAGGTGGCCTTGATTTTAAGAATGTCCCTCTGTACAGTAGCTGGGCCTGGGTCCCATTAGGGCTCTGGCTGGGCTTTGCACCCACACTGTCCCAGCCCTCTGGGATCGGGGATGTGGCTGGGGATCTCTGTCACAGGCCTGTCCTCTAAGAACCTGCTGGTGAGACAGGTGTGGCTCCCACAGGGCGTCTGTCCCCAGGGCCGCCCCGTTAGGGCACTCAGCCCTGGGGAGAGAAAGTCACCCGTTCAGAATGCTCCTCTCCTTAGCCCTTGGCCCTCGCCTGCCTCTCCAGTCCTCTGGGCAAGAGCCCCAAGCCCCCACCCGGGGAGGGAAGCCACTGCCAGAGTCCACACCACAGCCATGTTCCCACGAGGCAGAGCACACAGCACTCAGGCCACTGAGCAGGCCAGCTCCTGGCTCACGCAGGAAACCAGATCCGGAGCTCCCCTCCTGGGACATTTGCAGGGAACACTCCCCTCGCTAACCTAATCAGTATGTCCCTGTCACCAAAGTTTACACAACTGGAGCTGGGGTTGAAGGGGAGACATTTGTCTGGCTCTAGCTCTGCTCTAAAGGGAAGCACTCAGCTTGGTAGGATTGGGAAAGATTAAAAATGCCTCCTCCATCTCTGTCAGAACTTCGCATCCCGCTGCAACACGCCATTTAGCATCTGGCCTCCTCCCCCGGCCAGGCATCTCCTCACCCCAGGGCCTCCGCTGCCCAAGGAGGTTTGAAGATAAGGCCCAGCCTGCGGACACCTGCAGCCCGAGGGCCCGCCTTCCTCGGGTGGGGTGGGAGCCCGCGGCCTGCGCGCCCGTCAGCGGGAGCATGGGAGGCTCTGGCAGGGAAGCCATAGTACAGCTATTTGTGAGGCTGCCAAAAGGATCACTTTGATTTATAAACTATGAAAGTTTGCCACATCTGAATTCACAGTGAATGAGTTATTTCCCATATTTTGCTCCAAAGGAGCTTATTACATTCTCAATTCTAATGTGAAAAATGAATTGCAGGGAAAATGTGTTATTTTTCCCAAATGTTGAAAGTGCTGTATTTAAGGTCTCGGTAACCCCTTCCCTTTGGTCCCTTCCAGGCTGGGTGGTTGGATCCCTGGAAATCCTCGGCAGCCCAGCCAGCCTGGTGCGAAGCGTGGGCAACGGGATCGCCGACTTCTTTAGGCTTCCGTACGAGGGGCTGACCCGAGGCCCGGGAGCCTTTGTGAGTGGAGTTTCCCGGGGGACAACCTCGTTCGTAAAGCACATTTCCAAAGGTAGCTATTTCAGTTCCTGGTAATAATGCCGTATCTCATTTCTTCCTGTCTTCTTTTGTTTTTAAAGAATGTGTGAAAGTTTCCAATGCATTGGGTTTGCCTCTAGCTTCGTTTGGCTTGTTAGCTTGCAGTGAGATGTTGGATTCATAACAAAGCTCATATATAACGTCTTATGTTTTAAACAGATCACTGCTGGCCTGTGCAGTGTGTGAAAATGTTTCAGAAACTTCAGAATTTTAAACCTCCCACTGGGAAAACCAGCACTGGTTCGACTGTTATTCCATGTGATAAATGCAGAAATATTAAAGGTGTTCGGGACTCTGCTAAACATCAGAAATCCTACACTGTGTTGCCTCATCATATTTTTTTTTAATGTAGATACAGTTGTCATAACTTTGGTGAGGGTATGGATACATTTTGACGGGGAAGCCGGTTGGGAGGGAAGCAGCCCCTTTCCCCCACAGGCCACGCCAACAGTGCCACCTTGTGGCCGAGACAGGCCGCCAGGCACCGAGGCCCAGCCGCTGCCCTGGACAAGGGGAGTGTTTCCGTTTTATCCGTGTGTTCGCTTGACGACACTCTGGTCAGGTTGGCAGTGACTCGGGAGCTAACAAGGACCATCTGAGTCCCCTTTTCTTCTCAGCAGGAGGCAGAGAAAACAGGGCAAAGGGCTTCTCTCCCATAAGAGGCTTTTTACTGTCAACAGTGCTGCAACTCTGTTATGAACAGGCAGGTTATAGAAGTCCCTAGAAGTCCTCAAAAGAAGACTTGAGCTTGAAATATGAGAACCCGTGATCCATAGAGAGGGGCTGGTAAGAGAGCAGCAAGAGCAATAAACTAAGTTCCCTGGACAGTGGCAGGACCACTCCCCCGGCCCCAGGTGTCAGGGCAGCCTGGGAGCCAAGCTCAGGAGCTCACAGATGAGTCACTGGTGGATTTCTCTCTCGCGATACTTAGATCTTTGTGGTTCTGTTGTTTGTATTTTAAAATAAGACAACCAACACCTGCTAAATTGAAATCCAGCAGTAATCTTAGTGTGCTGGCTCACTGCCTGACTTTTACACTTGTCCTCTTAAATTTGTAGCCCCTCTACTCTCCCACAGCCCTCTGGGGACCACTCTCCTGGGCTCCTCTGTAAACATAACCAAGAGGCCAACCTATGTGCTCTTGTGCCCCCAGGCACCCTCACCTCCATCACCAACCTGGCCACGAGCCTGGCCCGAAACATGGACCGGCTGTCCCTTGATGAGGAGCACTACAACCGGCAGGAGGAGTGGCGGCGACAGCTCCCGGAGAGCCTGGGCGAGGGGCTCCGCCAGGGCCTGTCCCGGCTGGGCATCAGCCTGCTCGGTAAGAGGCTGCTGGGCTGTGCGCTGGTCGGCCCTCTGCTCTGCCGTGGGGCCCTGACTCCCAGGATCCGGGGTGGTTGGGAGGTTCACATCTTTTCTGTAGACCACCTGAGGCTCAGAGGGTGTTCACTCACCCCGTTCCTGCCCCCAGTCAGTGAGGCTCTGGAACAGCCCACTTCCCAGCACCAGGGTGCGGCTGGGACATGCTGTCCCGTCCGAGGAGAGGCTCACCTGGCTCCCTCACCGCCAGGGGCCCTGCTTCCTCATTGCCACGGGCACTGCAGGCCCTGTTTCCCTTTTGTTTTTGTGTTTGGGTTTTGTTTCTGGAGAATGCCCGGTCAGCCTGGCTCAGGGTAATTATCGTTTGTTGAGCAGCCAGATGGTATAGTTAGAGGTGAAGATTGCTCTAGATATTTCCAAATATTACAAATGTTTGAAAAAGAAGTTGCTTTGGGAAAAATCTATAAAAAGGAAGCTTCAGAGCTGAACTTTGCAGAGCAGGATTTTCAAGGGTATTTTTTGTTTATTTGTTTGCAAAGGAATTTAAAACTGTGTGGCTTGGCAGCACGCCTGCCCAGCATCCGAAGGAGTGCGCGTCTCCCAGGGATCAAAGTGCCGGGCGCAGAGAACAGGGTCTGGAAAGCCGGGCTCGAGAGGATGTGTCCTCTCTGCAGCCGGCCTTCCACGCACAGCCCCTCAGCTCACAGTGCAGCCGCTGAGGCTCGAGAGGACGCCACGAGATGTGACAAGAGCAGGTTAAGTCAGTAGGAATTGGTTAAGTCCTAACAGGCAGTGGTGTGCGGCATGTCCTTTAACAGTGTGGAAACTGGGAGGCCGCTGGCCTGGGACGGGGCGCTGGGTGGAGCAGCTGGAGGCTATGGGGAGGGCATTGGTATGGGGGCACAGCCTAGGAGCCCACAGACCCCCGGCTAGGCGTCCACACCCCTTCGTTTTGACCTAAGGCAAGTTCTTATCTTCCCTGAGCCTCGGCTTCTCTTGTGTACATCGGGGCTGGAAACACTGTTAGAAGTCAGGATGGTCAGTCACGTGCCAGCCTGTGTCCGGTCATCAGGACATGTCGTTATGACATCATGGCAACAAAGGACTGGGGGAGTCGCTTGATTTCAGGGTGTCGTGGGAGCAGTGGCAGGAACCTTTTTGCTTTAGCTCTAGTCCAATGGGTTTAAGTTGCTGTAACCACAGGAAGTGACCGCCTTCGGTGCCTCAGGTCATTGCTGGGGGTCTGTGGACCTCTTTTTGCTAAGAATTATGGGCTCTGTGCCCTCTGCTCTGGGCAGGAGCGCTTCCTTCCCCCCACCTGAGCGCTGCTGGAGCCGCAGGCGCTCCAGAGGGGACCTGAGCCCGCTGTGGCGGCCCCGCCTGGCTCACTGTGCTCTTCCCCCAGCACAGCCCAGCCCCACTCCCCCTTCCACTGGAGATCAGTTACGGGAGGAGCCATGGTTCAGGGCTTGGCTCCTGTTGTTGACCGTAAAGCTCTGGCCTTTCCCCATAGTCGCTTGTCTGGTACAACGTCATCTACGCAAGGGGATCGCGTAGTCTGTAGGACCTGCAGTGGGCTCACAGAGTTTTCCTGCATTTCCAAAAACCGAGGAGTTCTGTGGGTAATGACCCTCCCCAGTGTGTGCTGGTTGCGCCTGCAGGCGCTGGCTGGACCCTGGGCCCCCGGGAGCTCCATTCCCAGCGGCTCACCCTGAGCTCCACATCCGTATCTGTGCTCCTCAGACATTTAGTTTGCAACTGGCACCTCAAGGTTGGCCCAAACCGGCTTCCTTTCCTCTAAGAATTTAAGAACTAGCTCTCTGTATCCCACATAAACACGGTGTAATCTCAAAACATCTGGTCCTAGAACCTCCTGATGGGTGGCAAGAAGAGACGGAGAGGAGGCCCAACCAAGTCCCCTCACCTGGGAAAGTACAGATTTGTCACCAGTCCATCCCTAGAAATGCAGTTAGGTGCCTAATGGGAGCTAGAGCTGTTACTGTGTAACAGTGGGCCACCCATGCTCAGACAGTCCTGTGTCTTCCTTTACAAGACAGAAACAGTACCTGCCCAGTTAGCAGAAATGTATTTAAAGAACATTGGGGTTAACAGAGGACTTTCACGTGTCATCTTATTTGATCTTCGAACCCCAGGCATGGATGAGGTTCCCTGACTTGCCCAGGTCACACCTCCAGCCAGGACAAGCGCTGGCCCTTCCACACGTCACCCACCGTGGGGGCTCCATGCCCTGGAGCAACTGAACGTTCCGGGTGCGGAAAACACATTTCCCCCAAGTGTTTATGGGTTGGTGGCCCTTCCTGGCACTGCCTCTCCCTCGTGGAGATACTGTGCAGTGTTAGAGACACTTGAAAAATCAAAGGGCGTCTCTGGCCGCCGTGCCCAGCCACATCGCCCGGGGTCAGCCAGGAAGTGTCAGTTGCCAGAGCTGCCGCTGAGAGATGTGGCCGGGCTCCTGGATGAGCTCCACCAGTTTTTGAAAAGCGCTGGCTTTGGAACAGCTCTGTGTAGCCTGCAGAATTGGCATCGGGCTTGCCCACATGTACCAGATCCAGTCCCCACACGCCCCACTTTCTACTGGTCCCTGGAGCCTGTGCTGAGAGGATGTGGCTCCGTGTCGCAGCTACACTCCACGTCCCCTCCCAGACGTGACTTCTTGCTCGTGAGCACTATTGGCAGGATGTCAGAGCTGCTCCCTGACCAGGCTTCTTGGGCTGCTGCCTGACTCACGGAGCACTGCCGGACTTCCCAGCAGCCGCACCCTCTGTCTTCACTGCCACTCGGATGCCACTTGGAATCCCAACAAAATAGGCCTCCCCCAGACGAATGAGGACACTTTCCCCCGAGCGAGCTGGGCACCCAGAGACAGCTCTGAGCAGTCCCTCTGGTTCCCCATCAGCAGGGAGCTCAGGACGCCTGGGGCTTGCTCTCGCGCCTCCGATTGCTAACCTCGTGGTCTCGCTGACACGCTCTGCTCTGTGGGTCTCATTTGTCTCGGGGACGGTGAGCTGTGGGCTGGTGTCCCAGGTCCAGCCTGTGCCTCTGCCTTTTCAATTTATTTTTAAAGTGCCCAAAATAGAACTATAACGTGGGGTGAGGACAGCACCGAAATAACCACACGGGCAGGAAGCTCATGGCTCGGGGACAGTGTTTTCCTCCCGAGACTAGAAGCAAGTCCCGAGGAGGTGAGGGAGGGCCTTTCGAGTGCCCCTGCTTCAAAGAAAGGCCTCCCCTTCCAGCCGAAGGTGGGAAAGGACGCGCCTCCCGGGCTCTGCCGTGGCCGGCACACGTGGACGCCGTGGGCACGCCCTCGAGGTGCGCTCTTCCTCCTCGCCTCGTCACGTCACAGCTGCTGCCATGTGGCCGCCACCCTGTGGGCCTGACGCCAACAGACAAGCTTGGGGCTCAGTTTCCACCCCTTAAAGCCTCAGAGCAGAGTCTGAGTTTGCGGCAGTAAATAACTTACCGGTGGCGGGCTTTAGCTGGATTATACCTGTAAGGAGCCTTCTGAGGCCTGGAAGCTGCCTCTCAGGCCGCTGCCGACGCCGTGGCACCACTGCCCGGCCCTCGCAGCCCCGGGAACCCAGCTCGCGCCTGGGGACCAGCGAGGTGTCGGCGTGCGTGACAGGCCAGCCCCCTCCTGGGCTGGGAACCTAACACCTTGTCATGGGGTTCAGGCGCTCCCCCTTCCAGGCTGCCCATGGCTTATCTGTCAAAGCCGGAGTCACAGCCTTCGCTCCGGCCAGTGCTGGGGAAAGCGGAAGATCAAAGGGGAGTTGCACTGCGGGGCCTGTTTGCACTCGGCGGCCCGAGTGGAGCCCTGTGCGGAGGGTAATCACGCCACCAGCCCGCCTGCGGGGCAGGCTGTGCGTCAGAGGAGACGGGGGTTCGCATCCGAGTAACCGCCAGCCCTCCAGCTCAGTTTAATTGGGCTTTACTGGAAATCTGCGCTTGAGAAAGACATTTCTACCAGAAATGCAGGCAAGAATCGAACTTATTGATGAGTTTATTATTTACCCCAGTTTGACGACTTTTATTTTGTTTTTTCCATCACCATTTATCCCCTTTGCTCCCCCCCCACACACAATCCCCACACCGTTAGAGACCCGTCAAGATCACGTATGAAGCCACAAGGGCTGTAGTCACTGATTTCATGCTAACCATTTCGAACCGTCTGCGTGAAATGATTGAGGACAGGAACCCCGGGCCGCCGAAGGCAGCCACCACGGCCACTGTGGCCGGTTCCACTAACGCTCCCGGCTGCTCTGAGTCCTGGCCTCATGGGTGGAGGGCAAACATCAGACCCCTCAGACGGGGAGTGGGAGGCGAGCCCCCCAGCTCGAGGGCCAGGATGGGCTGTGGGGGCCCGACAGTGATCCGTCCACCGCCCAGCGCCAGGGCGGCTGGGCCAGCTGCCAGCAGCTTCCTCCGCTTCCCGCATCTTTTCTTTAGAAGGTTGGAGAAGACTGTTCTAGGTTGGGAAACAGACCTGTCGCCTCAGGTCACCCTTAATCTGTCAGTACGTGAATTTAAGTGGCTCTGTCGAAGTTGAGAGCAATGGAATCTTTGAAGAACATTTTTCACAAGTGACCTGCAGGAGCTGGCCTTCGGTTTTACTGGATTTTGATCGATGGAATATTGCTTGAAATTAGCAGGTCATTAACCGAGACCTGGAAATCTCCATTTACCCAAGAGCCGTTGAATTAGTGGCACTTGGAATAATGGGATCTGACATGTACTAAAATTTCTACCAGGGGACTGTGCATTTTCATTAACCCTAGCAGGTTCGAGTGGAAAACAAAGATTTCTGTCAAGAATTGTAGTGAAATTTTTACCGCTTACTGAGTTAGGGAACCCTCCACTCCACCATGGAAAAAAATCCAGACTGGAGAGGCCTTTGCTAGGTCTCATCATTGGCTCCTCAACATAAGAGCAGAGGGCAAACCACCCCAGGGGTACACGAGGGCAGGGAGAGCCCAGGGCAGGGAGAGCCGAGCGCAGTGCACGCGGGGTTTAGTCGCTGTTCTGAAGTGAAGGGTAAGTGGCCAAACCCCAGTGGGAGTGAGAGGGAAGGAAGTTTCTCCGAGACAGCGAAGGGAAGAGCCTGAGAGCGAGCAGTGACTCTGGCTCCCAGGCGCAAATCCTGCCTCAAGTATGGGACAGCTGTGTGGCCTTGGGGAGACTCCTCAACCTCTCAGAGCCTCGGTGGCCTTATCTGGGGAGTGGGTGGGGATCATACCCATGCCTGACTCGGATTATTTGGATTAATGATTTCATACAAGCAAAGCTCCCAGCAGTGCCCAGCACATAGTAAGTGCTCAGATTAGATTAGCGGACAGTCGTGCAGCTTGACGGATATGTTCTGAGAAACGCGTCACTAGGCGAATTCGTGGTGGTTCATACGTCACCGGCGCATTACAGACCTCGGTGGTGTCATCTGCGCACCGAGGCCACCCGCCCGCCCGGCACGTTGCCGCACAGAACACCACGAGGTGAATCAGCACCGGGGAAAGCGCAGCAGCCGGGACACGCGGCGCGCCCGGTGTGTGAGCTGCTGCCGTCGTCAGTAACACGGGCGCCGGTTCACGGCAGACTGTCTCGTAACATAACGACTGAAGTGCGATGTAGCAGGTCTTCGGGTCGTCGCTTCTCTGTGATGTTGATGAGATGCCTTAGCATCATCTCGTCTGAATCAGCCCGTGGGAAAATTTGCAGAGCCTGTCTTCGACCTTAACTGCGGACTTACTGTATAGTAAACCCACAGACCGGTGACAGTCGTTTATTATCGAGTGTTATGTGCTGTGCATAATTGTAAGGGCCATGCTTGTATGTGACTGGCAGGCAGCAGGTTCGTCTACCCAGCGTCACCACAGACGCAGGAGTAGGCCTTGCGCCGCATTGCCGCGGCTGCGACGTTGCTAGACGATAGAATTCTTATACGGACCTTTTCAGCTCCACTGTAATCTTACGGGACCACCGTTAGACATGCGTTCTGCCGTTGACCAGGTGTCGTTAGGCAGCACTGTGTAATAGGAATGACCGCCACATCGGCAGTTGCTCTTGTTAAATGGTTATTAATGTACTAAGTGATCAGGGAATGAGTGCTCCGCGTCACAGGGAGACACGGAAGGGGCTGGGCCCTCCCGTTTCTTTCATCCCCTAATTCGCTGAACGCGTATTAGGCTGAGCAGGCTCTTTCCCTTCCTGAGGAGTTGTTAGCTCTTCCCTAAACTGTGCCGCCTGGTTTCTGGAGAAAGGCATGGGGGGAGTCACTTCGGGATAGTCTGACATGTTTGCTGAGCTCTGAACTTCACAGATCCTGACTCTAAGGGACCAAGCCCAGTCTGAACATTGTGTTCTGATGAGACAATAAGTGTCTCACTTGTTGCCCTCATTGTGCACAGATGATTGGTAAATAAATGTAAAGAACTTTATAATGAGGGTGGGCTTTCATTGTCAGTCTTTTCAATCCAGGTGAAACTGTGTCCCCGATCGCAGCTTCTCCCTTTCTCAAGATTTTAAGCCTCAGCCCTTCCTGTGGCTTTTGCTGTTTTTCAGGTGCAATTGCTGGCATAGTCGATCAGCCAATGCAAAACTTCCAGAGAACGTCCGATGCCCACGCTTCGGCAGGACACAAGGCCAAGGGCGTCATCTCAGGCGTGGGGAAAGGAATCATGGGGGTGTTCACAAAACCCATCGGAGGAGCTGCGGAGCTTGTGTCGCAGACGGGTTACGGTGAGTCAGTGAAGCCTGGCAGGTCAACTCAGACGTCACAGTTAACCTCTGTTATACCAAGGGTTCCCTAAGATAACCAGCCTAGCCCTCACGTGGCTAGGAGTTAAAAATAAAATGATAATCTATAAGCAGTTAAATAGCTATTTCTTGCCTCCCTATGCTTATTTACATGAAGAGAATTGTACGACTAATAATACATCATAATAAAATTAAAGAACCAGAAATCAATTAGTAATTTCAGTAGATCTATGCATGTCACAGAATATTTTAACACTAGTTAATAATGAAAAGTAACCAGACTTTAATGAAAAGTAACCAGTTAGAGGTTGAGGGCAATATGTAGAATATATTGAAGCACAGAATAGAATTATTACTTTTCTTGTGAGCAGTTTGAAAGGAAAAAGAGATTATAAGGCAGAAAGATCTCTTGACATCATAATGTGCATGTATTTGGAGAGAGGAGCACGTGTGTGCGCACGTGTGTGGGGTGCACACCCATGCCCACAGAGCTTGGCGCCTGGCGTGGCTCTCCCACCTGCCGACTCCACAGTGCCACTGCAGCCAGGCCGAGGCTCCTAGCCAGTGGCAGCAAAGGGGTGTGACCTGAGAATGAAGACGCTTTCCCCAAGCAGACGGCCGTGGAGACCTTGGGCTCGTGGCACTGAGTGCCCTCGGCCTCTCCCACGCGTGCGGGGGCGCACAGGAGTACCGGCTGTGGGGAAGGACGCACACCACCCCATGCTTGTTTTCTGCATTCTTGACAGAGCACATGGAAGTGACTTTTAAAAAACAGGTGACCAGAATTGTCACCTTTTTACCCAAAATCAGTGTCATCATTTTGGTGGTGAAGTAGGCTGTCTAGTTTCACAAGCTGCAGGAGGGCTCTCATTTGCCAGACACGTGAGCGTTGTGCACTGTGCTCTGCATCTGGCCGTAACGTCTGCGGGGGACACTTCACTGCGGACATCCTGCACCGCAGCAGAGCTGACGAGGGGCAGCCAGATCAGGGCACAAAAACAGTGTCTGGGAGGAAGAGCGCGCAGCCGCGTGCCCGCGCTCGGGAAGGCTCCTTTCAGAGACCACACAGACAGACAGACGTGTGCCTCTCCCCCGCCCGGAGGCCTCCTCCCTCCCTTTCTGTCTCTCCCTCCTTCTGTGAATGACAGTTTCACTCACAGGGAACCTGACAGAAGAAGGGCTGCAGCCCACAAGTGGATGAAGTGAAATGCTCCCTTTTTCTTGCGAGGGAAAGCCGGTTATACTTCCCAATCCCTCGGTTTGAAAGTGCCCTGGCCCCTCGCCCTGTGTCCCCCGGGCTGAGAGCTCTCCCTATGTAAGAGCATCTCAGAACGGAGCCTCACGTGGCCCTGTTGGTTTCCATCATTCTTGTAAAACTTTTATTACTGCACTGAAGGTTTTACAAACCACTAACTCTTAGTCTAATGACTGTGCCTCATTTATAAACATTTACAAGCCCTCAGAAAGCACACACGCTGTACCATCTTTGGTTCTGGAGTCTCTTTGGAGGCCTGCTGCTGGGTGCCCTCATTTGGTGCTGGCACCAGGGGGAGTGTGTAATAAACCGGAGGTCCCCAGAGCGCTCATAAATGTATATGGATTCATGTTTAACAGCTGGGTTAAGTCACTGAAGTACTGTATCTAGGCAAACCATGTGCCTTTGTGTGCATCTCGGTGTGCTGCTTTTCACTATTTAACCAGCCACAGCACAGATACAGAAGTATTGTAACATTAAGCAAGAAAGTCAACTAACAATCTTGACTTTTTTATCACATGAATTGTAAATGATGTGTGAGCCATTGCTGAGGACCAGTCACTCCCAGGAGCGTTACGCTCCCTCTAATTGCCCGTCTGTGCTTAGACTGCGGCCATTCAGATGTCAGTTTGTAGCTAATGGAAGATCACCAGGGTTAGGAGCATTGCAGTGGTGAGTGATTATCTATACACTTGCTTCCAAAGCTGTGACATCATGTTGGATCTGCAGCACTTTATGGAGGACTCTAAGCAGATGACATCACTGTAGCATGGAACTGCTTTCCAGAAAACAAGTAGTAAAGCTTCCCTCCTTCTCTTACCACAGGGATTTTACATGGCGCTGGACTGTCTCAGCTTCCCAAACAGCGCCATCAGCCAAGTGATCTGCATGCTGCCCAGGCTCCAAACAGCCACGTCAAATACGTCTGGTAAAATCATCTCGATGCCTGCCCCACTGTCCGCGCGCACTGTGTGTTAACAGGCCTGGCTGGATCTGAGGCTGACGGAGCCCAAGAGGAGCCATTGTTTTCAGCATCTCAGGCAGCACAAGGGCATCTTCGAGCCAGAGAAAGGCTGCTGTCCCAGATCTGGGTCTACCACTCGGGAGGGTGCACATTGGCGGAGAAGCCAGGGCTTGTGAGAGCCTGAGATTTTCTTTTCTTTTTAATTTATCTTTATTGTTGAAAGTATTATAGGCGTCCCATTTTTCCCCCCCAATTGACCCCCCTCCACCTCGTTCCCACCCTCTCCACAGGCGTTCACCCCATTATTGTCTGTGTCCATGGGTTATGCATATAACTTCTTTGGTTAATCTCTTCCCACCCTCTAACCCTCCCCCTTCCCTCTTCCCTCTGAAATATGATCGTCTGTTACATGCGTCAGCGTCTCTGGATCTATTTAGTTCATCAGATTCTTTTGTTCATTAGCTTCTTCTTAAAGAAGACCCTTCAACTTTTCCTGTAGTGCTGGTTTGGGGGTGATGAACTCCTTTAGCTTTTTCTTATCTGTGAAGCTCTATCTGACCTTCAATTCTAAATGATAGCTTTGCTGGGTAGAGCAATCTTGGTTGTAGTTCCATGTTTTTCATCACTTTGAATATTTCTTGCCACTCCTGGCCTGCAAAGTTTCTGTTGAGAAATCAGCTGACAGTCGTATGGGTGCTCCCTTGTAGGTAACTAACTGCTTTTTTTTGCTGCTTTTAAGAGTCTCTCTTTGTCTTTAACCTTTGGCACTTTAATTATGATGTGTCTTGGTGTGGGCCTCTTTGGATTCCTCTTGTTTGGGACTCTGTGCTTCCTGGACTTGTAAGTCTATTTCTTTCCCCAGGTAGGGGAAGTTTTCTGTAATTATTTTTTCAAATAGGTTTTCAATTTCTTGGTCTCTTTCTTCCCCTTCTGGCACCCCAATAATATGAATGTTGGGCCTCTTGAAGATGTCCCAGAGGCTTCTTATGCCATCTTCATATTTATTTTTGCTCTTCCGGCTGGGTGTTTTTTGTTTCCTCTTGTTCCAAGTTGCTGATTTGATTCTCAGCATCCTCTACTCTACTCTACTGTTGATCCCCTGTAAATTATTCTTCATTTCAGTTCATGTCGCCTTCATTTCTGATTGGTACTTTATTAGGTCATCGATGGTATCACTTGTTTTCTTAATAGTCTTACTAAGATCCTTGAGCATCCTTATAACCACTATTCTGAACTCTGTATCTGTTAGCTTGCTTGTATCTATTTCATTTAGTTTCTCTTCTAGAGATTTCTTCTTTCTTTCCTTTGTGACATGTTTCTTTGCCTCCACATTTTGGCTGCTTCCTGGTGTTTGTTTCTATGTATTGGGTAGAGCTGCTATGTCTCCTGTAATTTGTAGAGTGGCTTTGTGTAGTAGGTGTCCTGTAGGGTCCAGTGGCTCAGCCTCCCCAGTCACCTGAGCTGGGCCTTCTAGGTGCTCCCCTGTGTGGGCTGTGTGCACTGTCCTGTTGTAGTTGAGCCTTGGTTGCTGTTGGCGTCACTGGGAGGAACTGACCCCCAGACCAATCAGCTGTGAGGACCAGCTGCAGCTACAGCCAAAGAGCTGCTGTGCTGGGGACACCCCTATGGAGCAGGATTAACTTCAGTAGAGCTTTGGTATTCACCAAGTGCGCCCCTTGAGTGTCACTTGTGGATGTGGCAGGGTTGTAATCCAGCGTGGTCGGGTCTGACCACCAGGTGCACTGTCTCTGGGGCCTCCCGGGAGGTGCAGAGTCAGCCTGTGCCAGTGCCTTGCCCAGGGCCACCCAGCATGAGCTACACAGCAAACCGTAGTTGGCTGCTGCTTGTACTGGGCTTGGAGGTGCCCAGGAGGCCAAGCTCTGAGCCAGTACAGGCTGCCGCTAGTGCCAGGCCTGGGGCCCCTTATCAAGCCGTATGGGGCCCGCTGCTGCTTGTTGGAGAGATTTTAGGAAAGTCCTAAGCATGAGGCTCGAGAGGTCACTTGCACAGAAAAGCCCCTGGAAATGGCCTGGATGAGCTGCAGGTGGGGAGGGCGGGGCCTCCGGGAATCACGGGGCGGGGCCAAAGGTGAGTCAGGTGCTGGCGACTCAAACATGGCGCCTGCCTGCCCGCTGTGTGCGGGGAGGACTCGCCCCAGGAGCCATGGCCTCCGCCAGCCCTTCTGCCCGGGAGGAAGCCGCCCCTGCAGCTCTCGCCCGGATCTCAGGCAGGTTGGTTCCTCCCCGAGTGTCCCGGGTCCTTTCAGGCTGCTCCCGGCGCTGGGCTCAGAGGGAGCGTCCGAGTGAGTCCGTGCCGGGCCCTTTAGAGGAGCTGCTGGGGCTCCCGCGGCCTCCGCGACCCTCAGGGACAGTCCCCGCTGGTTTCACAACCTGAAGTTGTGGGGACATCTCTTCCCAGCCCTGCAGCCCTGGGCTGGGGGCCTGCTGTGGGGCTGGGACCCCACCCTCCTCCGGGAAACCCCCACGGACGAGATTCCCTCCCGGGTTTACCCGCGACACCGGGTGTGGACCCAAGGCCGTGACTCCAGGATCCAGCCCCATCCGCCCGCGTCTCCGCCCCTCCTCCCGCTCTCGGTGCTGCTTCAGCTCCCTGGTTGCGGGGCTTCTGTTCAGCCAGATTTCAGGAGGCGCTGAGTGATGGTTCTGTGTTTTAGTTGTGATTTTGATGTGGTTGTGGGAGGCGGCGGGTGCAGCTGTTACCTACGCCGCCATCTTGTTCAAGAACCTCAGTAGCCCGGCCGGCGTGGCTCAGTGGTTGAGCATCGACCTAGGATCGAGGCGAGCAGGGTTCAATTCCCGGTCAGGGCACATGCCTGGGGTTTGGGGCTCCATCCCCAGTCGGGGGCGTGCAGGAGGCAGCGGATCAGTGACTCTCTCATCATTGATGATTCTCTCTCTCTCTCTCTCTCTCTCTCGTTTCCTCTCTCTGAAATCAATAAAGAGATATTTTTTTTAAAAAAGAATCTCAGTTAAAACATATTTTTTAAAAATGCCCGGGCATGAGACACTAGGTGATCGTGCTACCTGAATTTCTCACCATGAACGCGAGGGCCTGAGATTTCCTATGGAACCAGCCTTCTAATTAGGGGTGACATCTCTAATGGGAAGAGAAAGAACTAATCAGAGCCAAGGAAACCTTTGTCTCCACAAGGCGCTGGGCTCTGTTGATCAGAATCAGTTTGAGAAAGTATTTCA
Source organism: Miniopterus natalensis (assembly GCF_054644295.1). Classification (NCBI taxonomy): domain Eukaryota; kingdom Metazoa; phylum Chordata; class Mammalia; order Chiroptera; family Miniopteridae; genus Miniopterus; species Miniopterus natalensis. The sequence goes on from NC_142096.1 coordinate 6,058,224, forward strand.
AGATCAAATCAATAATCCCTTGGGGAGCATTGTGTGGGATGGCCCCAACCCTGGTACAAATAGTGAACACTGGTGTTGACCATCTTTTGAAAGCTGGCTCCTGGCCTTCCTTCTCTCCCTTGAAACAGGAAAATGCTTCAGTCTCTCGGGAGACCGGAAGTTCACATGGCCTTGGATGTGATCTTGGTGAGGGGCTCTGGCCAGGAGCACGAAGGGTGCTTGCTGCTGACATCGGAAGTCCTCTTCGTGGTGAGTGTCAGCGAGGACACCCAGCAGCAGGCCTTCCCCGTCACGGAGATCGACTGTGCGCAGGACAGCAAGCAAAGCAACCTGCTCTTCGTGCAGCTCAAGCAGCCGAGAGTGTCCTGTGACGTGGAGGTACAGTTCAGAAAACAGGGTGACCAGCTAGCTTCCGGCGAAGTCGAGATGTGGGTTGGCCGCCGGTACCTCTGGAGTGGCTGCTGGAGGCCAGGGGGGCTGCCAGGGGGAGTGTGGGAGGCATGGGGGCCACTGCAGGAAGGGGGTGGGGAGGCCCGCCCAGGTGTACCTAGGAGCCTTTCACAGGAGAGCCCAGCCGTGGGCCAGGAGGACCCACAGCCTTGACTTGAACAAGGCTTGGTTGCGGTGGGGCTGGGGCACTGGAGTGGACAGGACGGGACGGTGCAACTCAGAACGAGCAGGTGTGTACAAGGAACAGAACCAGGCAGCAGTTCCGCACAACTGCTCCTTGAAGCAGGCTCAGGCCCGCACGGGGCCTGGGAGTGCCGCAGCAGGTCTGGTACGGAGAGGACTGCGCAGAATTGAGGGGCGTCGTGAGTGAAATAAGGCCCGGGCAGTAGTCCAGGTCCTACAAGCTCACAAACCACGCCCGACCCCCTCCCCCATTCCCAAGACCTGAGGGGTCACAATTTTATAAACCGCTCTCCCCCCTCTACTGCTCTGTGTTCTGTGTGGCTCTGTGTTCCCTTCCCCATAGGACAGTTCCCCATCCCACGAGTCCCATGGGGTTCCTCCTGGGGATTCTGCTTAGGCTCTCGGGGCAGCTCCCTGGCCACACAGCGCCTGAGATGTGCTGGCTGCTGACTCCTGGCCACACATAAGCTGATGTGGAATGGATGTTCAGGCTGGGCGTGCCGGGGGTCAGAGGTCAGAGGTGAACCCTGACAAGAGTGGCACAGCTTCCTGCAGTCCAGCTTGGGAGCCGGCAGACCCAATGGAAAGCTGCCCTCTGCCCCTGCCACCCGCTAAATGACCCTCAGGGCCCCAGGAGTTGATCTTAGAAACAGACATCTTGCCCACATGGCAGGATGGGGGTGGGTCGGGGCAGTGTGGAGCTTGCTGGTCCTAACCGGGGGGCTGAGAGGCCCCAGGAAAAGACAGCAGACTTGCCTCTAGCAGGTCCTGCCCGATTCCTTTCCTATTTTCTTCCTGGTATGGGAGCCTGTCTCCCTCACGCCAGTTTGGGTAAAATTATCTGAGAAGAGGGAAGGCCGCCAAGCACAACAACTGAGATTTCTCTGGTTTCTCGGATCATAATCAGTCGAGCTTTAGCTGGGGCCTGGCGCTAGGACTACGTTGCTGCTTCAAGTTGACGACTTTCTGGGAATAAACAGAGGTCAGATGTCCAGGCTGCCTTTAGTACATCTGCCAGAATCTTCTGATCTCGTTGACAATAAAGCGCCAGTGATGTGGCTGCAGGACTTGGCAGGGGACAGTATCGTTATCTTCAAGTCCTTGGTCCTTAGCAGGAAACTCCCAAGGCCCCGAGGAGCGTTTGTAACCATCATTAACGGCTTGGGAAATACTTCAGGTCCTAAACTGTCGACACCGAGATTCATCTTTTCCTGTTAAACTGCCTCTACTTTAGTCAGTTGTGATCCTTCCTCGGCTCCTCTGTGGCGGGCTCGGTGGGAATCCTCGTGGCTGGAGGGAAAGCCTGTCTCTGTGGTTAGGGAGGTACCTGATCGCCGCCCCTGGAAGCTGCCAAGGCTGAGGGAGACCGTGGGATCGCGGAGGGAGACGCGGCAGCACTGACTGGCCACGCTCTGTACTGGTTTCCCGTGCGGGGCAGGGATGGCTGAGGGTCGGGGTTAAGGGGCGGCTAAAAGGCAGGAAGAGCGGGAACTGCAGGGCAGCGGAGACAGCCGAGCTCGCACAGCAGCGCCTGGCACTGGACAGAAAGGGGGCCCCAGTGTGCCTCCAGCCTCTCATCTGTTCCACTTCACCGCTCCCCTCAACTCCCCGTAAGAAACTGACCTTAGTCCTCTGTCCAAACCCTCACCCCAGAGGACATCCAGCTGCAGAACAAAACCAAACCCTGCCTTGGGAGAGCTTGATCCGACGTATTTTCTAAGCGGGGGCACGCGGTGCTGCTGGGCGTGCATTTTCCTTGGCGTGTTCATCAGCGCAGTGACCTAATCCAGACGTAAAGCTGGGTGAAGGAGCCTACACGCTGTCTTCCAGGGAAAACTAAGAACAGTATTTTAAGATCTTTATATAAAATGGCTTTTCTGGTCTTTCCTTTAGATACTAGGAAGCTCAGCTCCTTTGAATTTAAAAGGAATTTGTAGATGATATCATTCAGTATATTCAAATATGGCAGGATTCAGATTTTTCTAACATCAGCGTTTGCTTTTCTTGGTTAAACGCAGCCATTTTTAGGGTAATAATTACTTAATATGCCTGCACGTTATTGAAATCCCTCATGAGGCTCAAAATGAATCAGGTCAGTTTATTCCTTGGCCAGGTGCCTTTCACAGCACGGTTTCCTGAGCTGCTGCTCGCGAGGAGCAATTAAGACCTTTGTGTATTCAAAGCCTTCCAGCTGAATTCTGACCCATCGAATGATATCAGAGCTCTGCTGTTGCTGGTGGTGCACAGCTTCCATGTGTCAGTGAAACTTGGGGGCCTTTCTTTTCCTTCCCAAGCGTAAAATGAGAGCCAGTCGCTAACAGACACCCTTACTATTCTGCCAGGCCCCTCACTCCCCCATCCCACTGGCTTTCTGTGTAAGACACCCTGGGCTGCATTCGTGCCCTACACAGAAATACACAAATTCTTTACATTATTACTTTGGGAACTAAAGAGCCCTCATTAAAATGTTTTTAATGCTACCAGTGATGTCACCAACATTTAGCGGGTCAAGACCACACTGAAAGGTCAGTGGCTGATTCCCAGACCCGCAGGCACGGGGAACTCACCACTGCACTACGTACACACCAGCTGGTTTCAGGGTGGGAAGAACTGACAGCTCCAAGTGCCTTTGACGGATCTTTCTCAGGAAACCCCACTAAGAACTTAGGTAGCGTATCTCGGCTCTACTCAAGTTCCACAGAAGAACCACAAGACTTTTATGAATCATAAATGTACTTTGCACCCTCCTTCCCATAAAAACTTCCCCTTCCTGTGCCATTTTATTTTTTCTGGCTTTAAATCCTAGTATTTATAAAAACAGTAAATGTTACAGTTCAGAAGGTATTTTCTTAATGCTGTCCAAAGCTGCTGGTTTGAGAGGTGCTCCTCCCCACTTTCCCTGTTGAACTAAAAAGGTCTATCTGAAGAAGTTTGAGACGGGCAGACAGCTTAGATTTAAGCAGAGGAAGGACCCATCCTTGTTCCTGGGCTGCTTAGTGAAGAAAGGTGACAGGTTTTAATAGTTTGAGTAAAACGTTACCGTCAACTTGAGACATGGGAATTTTATGTAATACCCAGCGCTTATCAAAAGGAGCTGTCCTTATACTCGCATGCAGAGCTTTTGTTGACTGCTGAAACTGCAGGGTTATTGCCACAGTCGGAGGAAAAATACAAGTTTTGGGTAAAATGGCTTTATTAGATAACCTCGGAAAGGGGATGATTTTGTTACGGAGGTCTGGTGAGAGTCTGGCAACTAAAGAACCTTTCCTTTTGCATCCCAGGTGGATGGAGCCCGAGAGAGACTGTCAGAGCAGCAGTACAACAGGCTGGTGGACTACATCACGTCTTGCCAGCTGGCGCCCAGCTGCTCTTCTGCGCAGACCGCGCCCTGCCCGGTGGTGCCTGTGGAGCCTCTCCCCTCCAACGTGAAAACATACCATTACGTGGCCGACCCGCACTTTGCTCAAGTCTTCATTAGTAAATTTACCATGGTAAAAAATAAAGCCCTGAGGAAAGGGTTCCCTTGAGCCCTCGTCTGAAGTTTTGATTCCTGCTTGTGCAATGTAGTTTTGAATAAGAACCCTATAAAATAGTTCTTAAGGACACAAGACCAAGACCGTTCTGTAGTTACAGTAACTTTCTGACCTCTTCCAAAAATTAATTCAGATTCCTCCTTCTTCCTAAAACTAAGATACTTGAATAAATGCAGTGATAAAAAACCCCTTTCCCATTTGGGAACAGTGACTAACAGAATCCTGTATGTAGTAGTTTTACCACAAGTAGAAAATACATTCCCCTTTTCTCTACAATGGTATTTTCTAAAATTTCTACTATAATTAGGATGTTAACACTCAGCTCTACTGTAAAATGTGGTCAGGCCTTAAAAAATGGAGAAACATTAAAACTTAATTTTAAAGTCTTCATTTTACTGAAATTTACCAAACATTCTGATGCCTGTCCAGGTACATTCTGGAAAAATGTTTTCCTGGCTTGTTTTACTAGTCAAACTTAAGAGTAAATCTTTTGTGTCTACCAATGAAAACAGACCCAAAGTGCTCAAGTGAGTCTCTTTAGTTTCAGAAACAAAACACACTACTAGGAACATTCCCTTATGGAAGGGGTTTATCAGGATTCATACTGGCCTGGTGTACTGGAGGGGAGTCAAGAACCCCGACATTAAACCTTAACAATGAACCAGACCAAACCGTTTATTGTGCATTTAATGACAGGTTTGACTCAAGATCCTGCGCCACCAGATATTATTTTAATATTTGGTAAGTACCTCAAGACTCCAATGAAACACATTTTTATTGATTACATCTTAACTTGGTTGGGCCTACAACCTGTTACCTACAATTGTGAGACACTAAGGAAATTCTATTTCAAATGTCCACTGATCATTAACTGAAGTCTCACATTACTGGGCATCAGAAGTCACTGCATAGTTTCTGGGAAGCAAGGCTGTTAATGGACAACTCAGGCTATGAAAAAATGGTTCCTCCATTGGTTGTACTGCACTCATTTAGGAAAGTGACAGTTTTGTCAAATTAACCTCAGAGTAACTATTTTTAAGAATGCAGATATGCATTAGTTCTTTTATCTTTTATGGTGATTTTGAATACTACTTCCAAGAATTGTTATATAAAGTTGTTTAAAATAAAAGGAATCCTTGAATTAATGATCGTACCTAAATGTGTATTGTCACCAGGGTTTTGTTCGTTTTTTTAAATGCAGGTTTTCACTGACACCTGGGTATAATTCAGCTCACATTATTAAGACTCACGAATTCTGAGTGAAGGCCCTGGCCAGGTAGCTCAGTTGGTTAGAGCATCGTCCCAATACACTAAGGTTGCAGGTTCAATTTCCAATCAGGGCACATACAAGAATCAACCAATGAATGCACAATTAAGTGGAACAACCAAGCGATCTCTCTCTCGCTCCCTCTCCCCCTTCCACTAAAATCAATTTTTTTAAAAAAAATTTTAGTTAATAAAAACACAACAATTTGCTATAAAATAACAATTGAGTAAATTAGTTTTGGATAAAATAAACTTGAATTTTTTAAAACTGATTTTAGAGAGAGGAAGGGGGAGAAACACCAATTGGTTGCCTCCCACATGGCACCCCAACCAGGGATGGAACCCACAAGCTGGGTGTGTGCCCTGACCAGGAATTGAGCCTGCTCCCTTTCGGTGTATGGGACAACACTCCACGGCCAGGGCTAAACTTGATTTTTAAAGCTCTATGGTATCACTTTTATCACACACACAAAGTAAAGGGAGAAAGGTCCTAAGACCTCTTATGAAAACTTAGCACACTGTTAGTCGTTAGCAGGAACTACTCAATTTCAGTTAAGTGACTAGCAGGACTAAATATAGATTCCAAATTGCATGTACATACTGTTAGCTCTTTAATAAAACAATACTAAGTACGGAACGTTAAATTTCAATTATCTATTACATCTGTCTGATAGTTGATCCAATAGGGCTACCAAACAGTAATTAAGTCCAAGGACATATTTTATTGCAAAGATGGTCCCTGTCTCTTCTAACAGCCCATAGTACAACAGTCATGTCGGCTTATGCAGACTCCTTGACCCAATGACCCAGGACCAAGAAACTCTACTTGGCAACATATCTCAACAAAATGGGCAAAACATCAGAGTAATAAAAAATGTGCTAAAATAATGAAATTTTTAATACTGAAATTAAGTTACCTTAGTAAGGTTCATAAACAGTTAAAATCCCTAACCAATTCTGATGCAAGTGCCCCAAATTACATCATTAAGAATAACTGAACAAAGACTTACTATCCACAGTATTTCTTAATTGTTTATTTATCAAGAGAAACATCCCTCAGCTCAAATATTCATGTTTCATAGTTCAGGAACACAGGCCAGTGACAAGCTTCCATGGAATTCAACCTAAAGAAATTCTGCGGAGAAAAACACAGTGGCTAAGTTAATGACAAGCGTTCTCTCAATATCTCACCACCCCTGAGGTCACCTGAGGTCTGTTCCTACTAGTGGCCCACACTTTGCTCGCTCACCTTTAGCCCAGGAGCAGCCCAGTTCAGGCTACCTGGGCTCAAGGTCCTTTCTCCACCAAGCTCCCTGACCAGCTTCTTTTCTATGTGGGGCATTGCCACACCTTACTGTGGCTTTTTGCTTTCACTTTCCAAATTCTGTTTTGCTTTGCTTTTCTCTTAAGTCCCTGCCCCCAATTCCCTTCTCATACCCATGTACTCTTCTTAAAAGCAGCAGCCCACCTGTTCTAATTTCTGTTTCTGTCTCCATATCAGTCTTTCTTGTTTTTAAACACAAGTAACTTCTCACATAAAAAATATAAAAATATAACATTTGAAGTCATCCTGTTAACATCTAACCATGAAATGCATACCCACTGTGGAAAATCTGAAAATTTCAGTTATAAGAAAACAGCAACATTAAGATTAAGGTTCCACACAGAACCACCACCATTTTCTTGACCTTTATACCTTCAGTGATCTTTTATGTAATTTAACATAGATTGTCCTTAACATTCCTAATAATCTCTTCATGTTACTTTGTGAAATTATCATTTCCAATGGACCTAATAGGTATGAAAAGGGCATAATTCCCCGTCAATTTTCCAACAACTGAAAATAAAGTTCTCTTTATTTTTTCTCTGTACTTTTTCTAAGTATTTCTATGGCTAATTAGTGCATGCATCTATCTGCATTTCAGATACTCAAGATAAGTAACTATAGAAACAGATTACAGAACTGAATCTTCCATTAGGCAAAAGTTACTTTTTCAAAATGACCCTTGAGAGTCTTTCAAAAAAGTGATCTAAGCCCAAAGTAGCAGGGCTCCTCCAAACAAACCCCAGACCTTGGGAAAGATACACATACGGCATTTGGAGTGCTCATTCGGGTACAGTCTGCCTGAAAAAAATATTCATTCACACTCCCCTTGTCACATCAAGCTCACACTGGAGTGGTGGAGAGAATCTTTAACTCTACTTATATTGTTCAATCTTCCTTTTTTGTTGATCTTAAGTAAACAATACATGAATGATAAAGATTCCTGAGTATGAATAGTTTCATCAGGTACCTGACACATGCTTTCTCATCAATTTAGTGGATGACCTTTCATCAGCACACAATCCCTTTGGTCCTTTTTAGATCTAAAACCTTAATTCACACTGTCCATTATGCATAAACACTTTGTAGATATGACAGACCAAACCAAAACCTATGAGAAGCCACCAAGTCACTTACACACACCCAACTAACAAAAGGTGTCAAAAACTTTTTTTTAAAGCACTTCAAAAAGTGTGATTTTCCTAATGCCAATTTAGCAATAGCATAACGTGAAATAATTTTGAACCTAAGTCAGCAAGATGGTGGGCTATGAAGTTCCAGACTCCCACCCCCACAGAAAAAGCACCAATATTAAGGACCAATGTGTCTTTATGAGAACTCGAGAAATCAGTTATGAAGCTGCTGCAATCGAGCAAACACGTACACAAGAAAAAGCCTCTGAAAACAGAAGAAAATTTCATGAATGTTTTCCTCCCCCTTTCCTCAGTGCAGCAATGTGGTCAGGAGGAACCTAGCCAATTCCTGGCTTCTCCCCCAGGACAGGAGAGGAACTTGCTTGTAACATTTTGGCTTGTTTTAGGGACTGTTTTCTAGCTTATCTCAGAACTCTGAAGGGAATGGTGACATTGTCTAGATATCAGCCTGAAAGCTGCTGAAAGCAGTGATGGGTCTCAGGACCCAAGATCTGCAGAGGGACTGCAGACTCATGGGCAACAATGAGGAATACAAAAGAACAGCTAAGGCTAGTTAGGGGTGAGACTCTTAAAAGCAACTGAGTATACGCGGGAACTAGAACAAAAAGCACCAGCAAAGGCTAGGGTAAAACATGTCCCCAGAAAAAGTCTGACAGGACCCTAAGGTTTATGCCAGGCTGTTAAGACCTCCTGCATGAAGCAAGTCTGAAAACAATGGGAGAGGTGGCTGTTTAATCAAATGCCTAAATTTCAACAAAAGATCACAAGACATAAAGAGAGCAACATGACCCATTCAGAGGAACAAAATAAATCTCCAGAAACAGACACTGAAAAAAAGCACATGCCTCTGATTTACTTGACAAAGACTTTAAAACAACTGTCTTTTTTTTAAAATATATCTTTATTGATTTCAGAGAGAGGAAAGGAGAGGGGGAGAGAGAGACAGAAACATCAATGATGAGAGAGTCATTGATCAAGCCCAGAACCCGGGCATGTGCCCTGACCGGGAATCGAACCCTGACCGCCTGGATCCTAGGTCGAGGCTCAACAGCTGAGCCACGCCCGGCCGGGCAAAAACAACTGTCTTAAATATGCTCAACGAACTTAAGAACTCAGACAACTAAACAAAACCAGGAAAACCATACATGAACAAAATTAGAATATCAACAAAGAAAAACCTTTTTTAAAAAAACAAAATTCTACAGGAAAATACAGTAACTGAATTAGTAAATTCACTAGAGGGGTTCAACAAACAAAAAGATTCAGCAAACCTGAAAACGGTTAATTTCAACAACTGGGTCTAAGAATTAAAAGGAAAAGTAAATCAGAGCTTAAAGAACTTATGGGACACACCAGAAGGCCAACACATGCATTACGGAAGCCCAGCAGCAGAGAAGGGGCAGAGAACTTACTTGAAAAAACAATAGCCCAAACTCCCCAAATTTGAAGAAATGGATATACAAATATAAGAAGTTACCTGAAGTAGGATGAACCCAAAGAGATCCACACCAAGACACATAATCAAACTGTCAAAAACCAAAAACAATGAATCTTGAAAGCAGCAAGTGAAAAATCGATTCACAACCTACAACAGAGCCTCTGTAAGACTATCAATGGATTTCTCAGCATGAACCTTGCAGATCAGAAGGCTGTTGGATAAAATATTTTAAAAACACTGTCAAAGAAGAATACTATATCCAGGAAAACTGTCCTTCAAAAATGAGGAAGAAATTAAAGGCATTCCCAGCTAAAGAAAAGCGAAAGGATATGGAGTTCATTACTACTAGGCCTGCAATGGGAGTTCCAAATTAAAGTAAGTATACGAGACAGATTAAAAACAGGCAAAGGACTTGAACAGACATCTCCCCAAAGAATATACACAAATGGCCAACAAGCATGATAAATGATGCTCAACATCATTAAACAGAAAACAAGTTTGCTGAGGATGTGGAGAAATGGGAACCCTTTTTACACTATTGCTAGAGCATAAAATGGCCCAACCACTATGTAAAATAGTATCCCAGATCCTTAAAAAATTAAAAATAGTACTACTGCATGATCCAGCAACTCTGCTTCTGGGTGTTTACTCAAAAATATTGAAAGCAGGGTCTCAAAGAGATTATTTATAAACATCATACCAGCATTATTCAAAGTAAATCAAAAAAACAGAAGCAATCCAAGTGTCTGTTGGATAAGTGAACAAATATGGTATATACATAAAATAGAATATTTAGCCTTAAAAAGGAAATTCGGACACATACTGTAACAGATGAACCTTGAGGACATTACATTAAGTGAAATAAGTCAGTCACAAAACGACAAATATTGTATGATGTAAATGGTGGTTGCCAGGAATGGGAGGGAATGGAGAGTTGTTTAAATGGGTAGAGTTTCAGTTTTGCAACATGAGTTCTATAGATTGGTTGTACAACAATGTGAATGTGCTTAACAATACTGAACTATACATTTAAAAATAGTTAAGATTAAGGTTTATTTGTATTGTACCACAATTTTAAGAAGTTTTTAAACAGTAACTTCATATTACCTTTACATTCCAAGATCACTTTGCACTCTGAAAGATACCAGCCTTCCTCATCTCCTCAAAATCTTTCATGGAATCATAATTTCTGTAGAAATCTGCGTATGCCTTCTTTCTTGGTTCAGCCACACCAAACTATAAAATAGCACATCCCATTATGGCTTATTTTTTAGATTATTAAAATTTATTATCTAAAGACAACATAAATCACAATACGTTTGTGTTCACCTCTAACTTAACCACTGTATTCCCTAAGACAAAAGATGGGGGCATTCACACAGATGCAAGGAAAGGGAAAGAAGCCTCAGGGCAAGAAGGGCCTTCACTGCCTAGGGAGGTATAATTCCTTGCTGGGTATCTGTGTTGGTTGGAGGAGGATGGTAGACTGGCAGGAGCCAAAGGAAGATATCCAGAAATCTAAGATTACACATTTTGAATGTATTTAATACCACTGAACCATACACTTAAAAATGGTTAAATTTTATTATGTGCATTTTGCCACACAAATTTTATTTATAGAAAGGCAGGTTAAAATCTATACAAGGCAAAGTGTTAAAATGAAATTCTCCTGCAACAATTCTTTTTCTCCTGTGGCAACAATTCTTGAAAGTGCTGTCAAAAAGGAAAGCCATGGGCACAAAAGGCACTTGTGCTAAAGCCCAGGATACCAAACCTAGATATAAGACCTGACCTAATTGCTGTTTCAACCTTTTCTGGAAACTTTTTTTAAAAATCCTCACCAGAGGATATGTTCCTTGACTTCAGAGAAACATCAATGTGAGAGAAACATCAATAGGTTGCCTCCGAAATGCGCCCTGACTGGGGATTAAACCCCCAACCTAGGTATGTGCCCTGACCAGGAATCAAACCTGAAGCTTTTTGGTGTACCGAATGATATTCCAACCAACTGAGCCACCAGCCAGGGCCAGAAACAATCCTAATTAGCCAGTTTAGAACTTCCTGGTCAAGCACCAGCAAGGTAACTTATCACATGGGCCCTTTCCATACTCTCTCATAGAAAGAAGAGGCAAATCCACCTTGGATTTCTAGCTTCCAGAACAGAAAATAAAACTTCTGTTGTTTGCCCTGGCCGGTGTTGCTCAGTGGTCAGAGCCTCAGCCAGCACACTGAAGAGTCTCAACTGGGGTGCTTAGGCTCACTGAGAAGTCAGAGAGAGAGAAGGGGGCCTTGGAGACAGGTTCAGGGGATAAGCACGGGACGAGCTGCTACTGCCCATTGCCCCCGTGGTCACAAGTCTGGTGAGATCCCCTCAAAGGGGAGGAAATGGCCCTGGCATGCTCTCCTGGGATGGTGGGGAGAGCACACTGGCACCTTCATTTTCAGGGGTTTTAAAGGCTGGGCATTTAGGGGAGGTCTTAGGGGCAGATCAATAGGATAATCCATTAGCTTTATGCAGATATACCAAAATAAGATCTTTCTCTTAATTGTCTGTCCTTGGGTGTGGTTGGCAAATGGCCCTAATTGGATTTCCGTTACCTGACTCCCTGAGCAGTGTGATTTAAGCTATTTACCCTCTGGCTGGGGAGGAGAAATGCAAAGCATTTACCCTTCTACGTCCTTGGCTTAGGGAAGGTAGGACTTACTTGGTGGCCACAAACTACTGTTTATCTTCGTTTCCCTATTCTGATTACCCTAGAATCTTCCTAGCTTCTTACTATAACAGAAGGAAGCACATTAAAGAGAGTTTAAGACTCTAAATTGCTTATGAAGATAAAATACATTTTTAAATTTAAAATACATTTGGGACCACAAGCACAAAGTAAGAAACCAAATATACATACTTTATAGGAAGCTGCAACCCCCAGGGATACAATTACGGCTCCAACGATGTGAAATCTCAGACGCTTGGCCAGAAGGCCTCGCATCTGAGGTTTTGTCAAAGCGCCAGAAGACATGGTAGCTATATTATCCTTGGTAGAAAAAATAAAAAATATACAATTAGAACATAAGTATCTAAAGAATTCTTATGCATAATGCATTTAAGTACATAGGGAGGCACAGGAAGGATGGAGTGTTACTGATTCCTCCCACAAAGCCTCTTAGGCTTATCGGGGAGGAACTCTCCTCTACCCTCAAGGATCTTCGGGCTGGTCTAATAATCAAATAGACATGAGGCAGATGAGCTACAGAAAATAACTGAATTTAATATATGCACATGTAGGGGAACCCCACATGCAGGAGAGGTTCAGAGAGAGAAGGGGGGATCTAGGTATGACATCCTGAGCTAGGGGTGAGGTAACAAACACCCTGGGGGCTTCAAAGGGTCATAGCAGGTTTAGAATAGATGTTTAGTAAATAAAAGTTAGGCGGCCATGTAAGTGGGTCCAAAAGAGATTACGGATGATAATCTCTTGTTATGGGCAAGACCCCGGACTAAAGTTCTAAGTAAAGGGAGGAGGCAGAAGTTTACCTTGGGCCTGAAGCTAAAACTGCCCTTAGCTCAAACAATCCGCACACCAGAGGCACCTCTTGGGGTGACTTGCTCTGAACCCCACGCCTGCTTCATCTACCCCCCTCACGTGCTGAACGACTACCCTCAACGATAACTGCGGCACAACCGCCTACGAGCCGCGTACTAGCGCCACCGCCGCCTCTCCCAGCCGCAGGGGAGGCGCGCAGAGGCTCCGGGCTGACCCTCCTACCAACGCCCTCGACCTCCGAGAGCCCCGGGAAGCACGTTTTTACTCCCACTTTACGGGGGAGGACACAGGGCACACGGAGCGACTGAAACTCGGGCAGGAGCCCAGCAGTGCCCCAGGGCCCACCCGAGACCGCGGCGCGGCCTGATCCCGGGGCTCCACGGCCCGGAGGCGCGGGCCGTCCCCGCAGACCCGCCTTCCTTCCCTCCCTCCCGGGGCGAGGGGGCAGGTACCCGCGCTTCCCCCCGCCGCAGACGCGGACCCCGCACAACCGCTCCCGCGCCGCGAGCGCCGGCCGCGCGCAGCCCCGCGGGCGCCCCCCTCACGCCCGGGATGCCGAGTAAGGGCGACCCTGGGGCCCGACAGGCCGGGTCACCTGGCCAAGGTCACAGGCCCTGCGGGGAAAGGCAGCGGCCCGGGGCCAGGCCCGCCGTCCGCCAGGCCCCGCGGCTTCCTCGAGGCCCCAGAGCGGCCCCCGCGGGACCCTCGCCCAGGCCGGAGCCCGCGGCGGGGGTCGCGCGGGGGGCGACGCGGGCGAGAGGTGCGAGGTCCCCGGCCGCCGAGAGGCCGAGTCACGCCTCGACCCCGAGGCCGACTGAGAGCAAGCGGCAGGAGGCGGCAGTTCTGGGGACCCGAGCCCGGCACAAGGAGGCGACACAACTAACCGCAGCGCCAACGTCCTTCCCGGTGGAGAATGGACGCCGCCGCAGCAGCGCGCAGGCGCAGGAACGGCGGCGGCGAGGACCCGCGACGGTGGCCGGAGGAGTTCAAAAGGCCTCGGGCGCGCCTCCTGCCGCTCAGGGCGGAAGTTCACCTGCGCGGTTAGACTGTGTGACCTTCAACTTAGGACTTGACCTTCTGAGTCGGTTTCCTTAATAAGCTGGAGATATTAATTTCACTAATACAGAGTTGACATGAACTTAGTGGAGAGCTCAGATATTTAATGTGTAATTTTTTCAAATGTACAAACAGTGCGCGTCGCCGGGGCCCACGCTTGCCCGACCTCGCGCACCGACCGGCCTTCCGCGCAGGGCTCCCGCGGCGGGCACGGGCGGGCTGGGCGCGGGTGGGCGCGGGCTGGGCCCCAGGAGCCCGGCCCGCCGGGGCAGCGTGGACGGCCAGCACAGCTCCGGGCTGCGCGCGGAACTGCTTCCCGCAGGGCTGCGCAAGCTTTGATGGAAGGATTGTGCGGGGTTTTTAAATAAAACACGAGTGTTTTAAAGGAAAGCGGCGGGAAGTTTATTAGAAAGAGGCGGGTAAGGGTGAGGCTCTTATGCTCGGGGGGGGGGGGGGGGGGGCGTGGTGGTCGCTGAAATAGCCGGGATTCCCACGGCATTGCGCTGGGACGCGGGATCCACGGTGCGGACTCGGCCAACACTGCGCACCGGCTGCGCGCCGCCCTGCCGTGGACAGGTGTGCGCGGGCCCTGCCCCGGGACAGGTGTGCAGGTGTGCGCGGGCCCTGCCCCGGGACAGGTGTGCAGGTGTGCGCGGGCCCTGCCCCGGGACAGGTGTGCAGGTGTGCGCGGGCCCTGCCGCGGGACAGGCGTGCGCGGGTCCTGCCCCGGGGGACAGGTGTGCAGGTGTGCACGGGCCCTGCCCCGGGACAGGCGTGCAGGTGTGCACGGGCCCTGCCGCGGGACAGGCGTGCAGGTGTGCGCGGGCCCTGCCCCGGGACAGGCGTGCAGGTGTGCGCGGGCCCTGCCCCGGGACAGGCGTGCAGGTGTGCGCGGGCCCTGCCCCGGGACAGGCGTGCAGGTGTGCGCGGGCCCTGCCCCGGGACAGGCGTGCAGGTGTGCGCGGGCCCTGCCCCGGGACAGGTGTGCAGGTGTGCGCGGGCCCTGCGGCGGACAGGTGTGCAGGTGTGCGCGGGCCCTGCCCCGGGACAGGTGTGCAGGTGTGCGCGGGCCCTGCCGCGGGACAGGTGTGCAGGTGTGCGCGGGCCCTGCCCCGGGACAGGTGTGCAGGTGTGCGCGGGCCCTGCCGCGGGACAGGTGTGCACAAAGTATTTACTGAGCACTTACTATGTTCCCCAGTCCGTTCCAGCCATTACGGGAGGCGGTAGGGGATTGTAAAGCCCAGACCCAGTGCTCCGATAGCTGGCCGTTTCTTTAAGAAGAGTCATGAAATCCAATACAAGAGAATAGAGAATAGAGCTCAGGACCAAAATGAGACAGAATTAGCGCAAAAGACAGTTTGAAAGATGGAGGTCAGCGAGAGGTCATCTACTCACTCAACAAGTATTTGCCAACATCAACGGGGCGCCAAGCAGTGCTCCACACACTAGGGATACCAGGTGAAAGACCAAGTTCTTGCTCTCCCGCGGGACGCGGCACACAAACGCACGCACGCTGTCGCTTTTGACGGCGGTGGGTGCTGTGAAGAAATGAACTGTGCTGCTGGGGTGCCCTTTTCCTCGGGGGCCAGGAACCCCCCCTGAGGCGGCGACCTCCAAGCAGAGTCTTTGCTGGCGAGGAAGTGAGAGAGCTTGTTGTCAACCCTCCCCTGAGGATGTTTTTTCCATTGCTTTAGAGAGACTGGAAGGGAGGGAGGGATAGAGGGTGGGGAGAGAGAAAAGCATTGATGCAAGACACACACATGGGTTGGTTGCCTCCCGCACACGGCGGGGATAGAGCCCCCAATCCCGGCACATGCCCTTGCCCGGGGATTGAACCCGAGACTCTGGTGCACAGGCGGACGCTCTAACCACTGGACCACACTGGCTAGGGCACTGAAAGATTTTTACAGGAAGAAAGGCGTGGTGGGGGATTATTAGGACAAGAAAAGAAAGGGTTAAAGGACACCTTTTGGGGGGAAGGAACAGCGAGGGTTTTTCGGTGCAGATTGCCTCTTCTTCCTGGGGGCGATGGGAGGCCCCAGTGGCAGAGACCTCATTGGCACTGACCTTCGATTAAGGTTACGTTTCCGGGCAAGATGGAATCTGCAGTTAGGTCAGGTGTTAAATCTAGGTCTGGTATCATGGGCTCAAGCGATGCGGTTCTGGGCCTGTGGTTTTCTCTTTAACAAACTTTATAAGGTGGAATGTAGAGGGCTATGTGCTAACTCGCAGGCTCACTGCTCCATCTCTCACCAGCAAGTTTTTCCATTTCTCCTCTCTCTTTTTCAGTTTTACATATTTGTTTAAATTCTCCCCCCACCCCCAATTTTACTGAGGTATAATTGACAAATAAAAATTGTATATACTTAGGTTGTACAATGTCATTTTTTGTGTTTAAGGTGTACAATGTGATGCTTTAATATACGTATACATTGTGAAAGTATATACCATAGAATATTATTTAGCTATAAAAAGGAAATCCTGTTATTTGTGACAACATGGATAAACCTGGAGGACATTATACTAAGTGAAATAAGCCAGACACAGAAAGACAAATACTGTGTGATCTCATTTCTACATGGAACCTAGAATCAGAGAAGAGTGGTGGTTGTTAGGGGCGGAGGGGTGGGAGAAATGGGGAGATAGTGGTTAAGGGGTACAAACTTTCAGTTAGGAGTAAGCTCTGGGCACCTAATGCAAAAGCACAGTGACTATAGTTAACAATACTGTGCTCTTAAGAGTGGACCTTAAGTGTTCTCACCACACACACACAAAAAGAAAAGTGAAATCAATCCATCAGTGCTTCCCTCTCCCCCCCTCTTGCTCTGTCTCTCTCTTCGGCTTGGGGGAGAGGCGTTCTCTGCAGTGCTGGATGTTCTGCCCACAGACTTTCCATTAACCTGCATCTGCAGGCCTGGCACATCTGAGCCCTGAGCCTCTCCAGGCCTCTGAGGGGAGCCGACCAATCTCGACCCCAACATCCACCACGCGCTCCGAAGCGCGGTCTCCTCCATTCGGTACCTGCTCCATCTCCCACTTTCAGTCTTCAGAAAGTTGGTAAGACCTCTGATCCACTGCTGCCTTCTATTTTTGTAGGTTTATAACTTTACCTTATTTTTAAGGGGTTGGAAGGAGAGGAGCTAAACACATGTGCTTAAACACTGTATTGAATTACAAGTTTGAAAGGTGTTTGGAACTCTTACCATTCCCAGCGCTCGTCTTCCTGCAGACGCGGGCTGCCATCTGGATCGTTTCTATTCTGCCCTGAGAACTTCCTAAGTATTTCCTGCAGTGCAGCTCTAGTGCCAACAAATTCCCTCAGCTTTTGTTTTTCTGAAAATGACCAAGTTTGGCCATCATTTTTCTATTTGAAAAAATTACTTTGAATTAATTTTAAGCTTACAGAAAATTGCAAGAATATTACTAAGAACCCCCAAGTACCCTTTTCAGGTGGTGGAATTTAATTGCCACATTTGCTTACTCATTCTCTCTGTGTGCGTATTGCATATACATTATACATTATCATTTTTAATATATATAATATAATCTTGTACAATATACACGTTATACATAATTTATAACTATTTGAAAATTATAAGATATAATGACCCAGATTCAGAGAATTAACATTGAAACAACACTATCATCTAACCCACAGATCTATACTCAAATTTCACTGATTGTCCTGATAATGTTCTTTATACATCTACAATCCAATCCCAGGTTCAAGTTGCATTTGGTTATCAAGTCTCTTTAATGTCCTTCAATCTGAAAGATTACCTCTGCTTTTGTCTTCCAGGACTTTGGCATTTTTGCTGAGTACAAGCCAGTTATTTACTGCAGAATATTGCTCACTTGGGTTTGTCTGATATGTCCTCATTTTTCAAGAGTTTTATTCGTGTGTTTGTTTGTTAGAAATAACACGGAAGTGGTGCTGTGTCCTTCTCAGTCCATCCTATCAAGAGGCGCACAATGTCAACTGTCCTCATTACTGCTACTGTCAACTTTTACTACTTGGTTAAGATGGTGTACGTCCCTACATAGCCAAAACGATCTTGAGAAAGGAGGACAACGCTGGAGGGCTCACACTTTCCAATTACAAAGCTACAGTAATCAAAACAGCGTGGTACTGGCATACAGACAGACATACAGACCCACACAATAGACTAAAAAGCCCCAAAATAAACCCTCACATATACAGCCAAATGATTTTCTACAAGCATGCCAAGACCATTCAAGGGGGAACAGACAGTCTTTTCAATAAATGATGCTGGGAACACTGGATATTCATATGCAAAAGAATGAAGTTGGGCTCTTCCTTTATATCATATGCAAAAATTAACTCAAACTGAATCAAAGAGCTAAAGGTAAGAGCTAAAACTATAAACTCTTACAAGAAAGCATAAGCTTCATGACATTGGACTTGGCAGTGATTTCTTGGATATCATATCAAAAGCACAGGCAATGACAAAATTAGATAAATTAGACTACATCAAAATTTAAAACTTCCGTACATCATAGGACAGGATCAAGAGAGTGAAAAGGCAACCTCCGGAATAAGAGAAAATATTTGCAAATCCTGTATCTGATAAGGGGCTAATATCTAAAATTAATAAAGAATTCCTACAGCCCTAGCTGGTTGGGCTCAGTGGTTAAAGTGCCAGCCAGTGGACTGAGGGGTCCCAGGTTCAATTCCAGCCAAGGGCACATACATCGGCTGCAGGCTCAATCTCCAGCCCTGATTGGGGCACGAGTCAGAAGCAACCAGTCTATGTGTCTCTCTCACATCGATGTTTCTCTCTCTCCCTTCCATTCTCTCTGAAAAAGAAAAATTAAAAAAGAAGAAGTCTGTAAGCAATATCATTTTGCATTTGTCTTCCCACCCCTTTAGCAAAATACGAGTATTGGTACAAATGGCATACATGTTAAAGCACCTAAGAATTGTGATAGGTGTTTTAAAAGTAAGAGTCAAGGAATACATTTCTGAACTAGATGTTTCTAGATATCAAAAAGAAACGTTCAGTTAAATGTTAGGAAAACAGAGTATGCCATCTTGGAAAATATACTTTTAAATTATGAGAAAAATAGCCTTAAGCAAGCCACATACAGGTTTTTTCCTCATACTTTTTTAAACTTGTTTTGGAACCAACTTGTCATTCCTTTGTGTTTACGCACACACATTAGTCAGAACACGGGGCTGATGTTAACACAAACACTGCCAATCAAAGCTCAAGGTAAATGTATTATTTTTTCATTAGTTAATCCTAGGATCTTGGAAGTACGGTAGAATCACACTCATCAGAGGGTCTCAAGGGACACATAAAGTTTTCAAATACACGAGGATTTGGATAAGGTAACCTGGCAAACAGAACTTTGAACTTGGCAGCGGAGATTGCTGCAACTCCAGCACAGATTCAGAGAGTGTCCTTCCCATCTCCCTTGGTTTATGAAAGGCCAACTACTGTGGCCAAGTCGTCCCACTAAACAAGAATGTTGTGTTCCAGGTTCACTGAATTTGGAGTTTTAAGAATAGGTTGTTTTTCCTCTTCATTGGTGAGCTAGGGTTGGAGAAAGCCAAGAGTCAAAAACTTCAGGAGCTACAAAGTGCAGTGCTTATACCACCCAACTATTTTTTCAAAGGTTTTAAACCTACTAAAAGACTGACCCCTACGTGCTGCTCAAAAAAACACTGAAATGGCCTCTACTGTCACCATCACCAGACAGCATGCGTAGACGGCGACCTTAGACTCAACCAACAATATACGGCACCTTCTAAATCTGCTAAAAGCTTAGTAGGCAAATTAACACAAGTAATTTTAAGTTTATTCAATTCCAGCTAAAATATGATGGATGCACAAAGTACTGACCAAAGTCTTTTGAGACGTTGGCCGTAGACAAAGCCTCTTCAAGCATAAAGCTGCAGATCTGAGCTTGGCTGAATGGGTAGGATTCCCAGGCAGGCCAAAGCCCTATGGAATTGGAATTTGTCCCTTAAATTAATGTTGCTTAATTCATTCATAAGGATTTACAAAGCCCATGGAATTGTCCATTTTGTAAAACTGGAATGCTGTTGGCCTAAGCATTACTTGGGATTTCTTCTTTTTTTTAATCCTAAAATTACTTTTTAAAAAAATCCAATAAAAGAGATTTCATATTTGTTGCATTGAAAGGTTTGAGCTTCATGATTACCAGTCCTGGCAGCAGATAGTGTAAACAGCCTTCCTTAAATGTATTTTGATTAAATGTATCGAGAGTCCCACTTAAGATGCATTTTGCCTTGTTCAATACGGTACTAGACATGGGTGGAAGAACAGCAGGTATTTTTCCAAGCAGGAGGCATGAGATTGCTAAAATCCTCAGCCTCCACCACAACATTAATTAGTATGTTTCACCAACCAAGGCTGTAAGATTTGTAAATGAAATTCAAGAAGGGGCACCAAGCTAGAACAGGATGTGGAAGCCAAATGGAAAACATGAACCAATAAAAGAAAAAAGCTAAAGTAACCAGAAGTCTAAGTTTAGTTTCTGAAGTCAGTTCAAGTCTCTCATGCTTTGATTCTGATGTAATCTTAAGATGGTGGGTACAAACAAGAACTCAGAAACAGCTTTTGTAGCTTTTGGACCAACTGCACATGAATCAGTTTGTTGATGGCTCTAATTACACAGTGGTCTTGCTGAATTACATCTGAATTAAAATTGTCATTCTTTAGGCTGAAATATAATAATGAATACTTATCAACAAGAATAGCCATCCTCCAAACACTTACAAACCTTTTTGCACATTATGTTACATCTTGTTGATATATCACATTATTTGTCCTAACATCGGCGAGGCACACGTCGCAGCACGCTAGCGCATTCTTCCTGTATGACAATGTGTTTGTTTCTTGTTTGTCCTGTCATTTGTCTCATTTCACATTCTAGTTAATGAGATGATTGCTTTCCTGTGTGCAAGAATATTTTTCTGAGAAGAGATAATTCTCTGGATTTTAAAAATATTGCATTTCTTGCAGGATGGGAACTTCAAGCACATATGACATAAAAGGACCATGCCCATGTTCGTTTTAATGGACAAAAAAATTCTTCAATTAGATTCACAATCTATTAAGAGCATTCTTCCTGTCTGCTGACAAGTCTTAAAAATAGATAGTACACAAAATGAGAAAGATGCATGCTGATTTTTTTGTAACCATCCATTTAAAGTCCTCGGATGGAGTGTTATCACTATGTATAGTGTTTTTCCCATGAGCGAAATTAATTATTCTTTGAAAGAAATTTAAGCTGTTTTCTTCCTTTGATGATAAATGTAAAAGTTTAGTACATAAATGTTACTTTAACTTAAAAAGAAGGTACATAAAATAAAAAACAGATCTGATTTAAAACACTATACATGAGCTCTGGCCAGGGAGCTCAGGTGGTTGGAGCATTGTCCGGATATGCCAGGGTTTCGGGTTCAATCCCCAATCAGGACACATACAAGAGTCAACCAATGATGCATAAATAAGTGGAGCTGCAAATCTCTCCCCCCCCCACCAAATCAATTAAAAAATATATTATACACAATCTCAGTACTCTTATGATGGAAACTGAATTGGGTGGATGTTTATTTATAGAATGTATATATGAATAATTAACAAATAAGGGCACCCAAGCAAGAACTACGATTTTATAGGAATTGGATATTCCACATGTGCAGTGCAGAGCGACGCAAGGCAGTCCTACTATATTTACACTAGAAAATAGCCACTAAGAGTTAGTTTTAATTTCTAATTCAGTAAATATCAATAGACATAAATCACATAAGCAGAAGATCTTCAGGTTCCTTAATACCTTTAAGACCAAAAAATTGAGACTCTCTGGTTTTATTGCAGGTGGGGCAAGATGATAGATATGGTAGAAAGTGTGAGTTGATAGACATACTTGATGACAAGGTTTATGATCTTTTTCCTGTATGAAAGGGAATCATTGTAATAGCCCTTTGCTAATACCAGAAAACACTTCAAATACAAATGAAAAACAAAGATACACACATACTTCTTTGGTGTGTTAATATTTTTACATTTATCTCTATTATTGAAAGTATTACAGATGTCCCCCTTTTCCCCCTCCATTGGCCCCCTCCATTCTGCTCCCTCCCCCTCCCCAGGCCTTCACCACACTATTATGCATATATGCATATAAATTTTTTGGTTAATCTCTTCTCTCCCCCCATTGCCCCCACCCCTTCCCTCTTAAATATGTCAGTCTGCTGCATGCTTCAATGTCTCTGGGTCTATTTTGTTTGTCAGGGTTTTTTCGTTAGTTTCAGTAATTTTTTGCAAATGATTTTATGGAAGTATAATTTACATACCATAAAATTCACTCATTTTAGGACTCAATGATTTTTTTAAAGCAAATCTAGGGAGCATTGCAACCATCACCACAGTGCAGTTTTGGAACATTTCTATCACCCCAAAGAGATCCCTTACCCATTTCCAATTAATCCCTGTTTCCATCCTAGGCCCCAGGCAACCACTACCTAGTTTCTATCTCTACAGATTTGCCTTTTCTGGGCATTTTATATAAATGGATCATATAATAAATGCTATTTGTCTGTCTTCTTTCACTTAGCATAATGTTTTTCAAGTTTGTGTATGTTGCCGCATGTATCAGTGGTGTGTTCTTTTTATTGTTGGGTAGCATTCCATTGTGCATATGTGCAATGTTTTGTTTATACTTTCATCGGTTGATTGGTTTTGTGTAGTGTTCACATTTTGGCTCTTATGAATATTAGCATACAAATTTTTGTGTGGAAATGTTTTTATTTCTCTTGTGTAGATTCTTAAAAGTTGAATTGCTAAGTAGTGTAATACTGGTGTACATTGTTTTTCATCTTTGCTGTCTCTTTAAGCAGTCCAGTGTGCCACAAAATTATTTTAAGGTATTTCCTATAAGAATTGTTTTAAAAGTGTTCTTGTTATAAGAGTAGTTGTAGATATACTGCAAATATAACTGGTGAATTTTAAAAGCCCAAGTACTGACCTAAGTAGCAATTTTATGGATTCTACTTTGGAGAGAAGGGACAAGAATTACATTTGACTTTTCTTCAGAAACCATGCAATTAAGAAGAAAGTGGAGTGAAATATTTGAAGTGTTGAAAGAACCCCACTAACGCAGAATTCTACATCCAGTGGAATGATCCTTCAAAGTGAAGAAAAACTACAGACTTTCGAAGGCAAAGAAATGCTGAGAGAATGTGTCACGCTTATCACCTTGGCTCAGAGCCCTAATTAGACATGCCTTGCAGGAAATGTTGAAAGAAGTTCTTTAGAGAGAAGGGAAATGATACAGGTAAAAAACTCATCTATATAAAGAAGGAAAGAGCATTAAAAAAGGAATAAATCATGGTAAAATGTTTTTTCTTCTTAATTGACCTAACAGAAAATGGTTTGTTTAAAATCATAATAGCAACAATGCACTCAGTGATTGTAGCTTATTAGTAAGTAAAATGAATTGGCAGCGTGTGATAAGGGACAGGAGGGAGGCCTTAGATATATTCTGCTATAAGGTACTCACACGACCCATGAAGCAGTAGAGTTTATTTGAAAGTAGACTTTTATTAGCTGTAAATGTATATTGCAAACTCTAGGGAAACCAGTAAGAATATTTAAAAAGTAAGTATAATTGATATGCTGAGGAGAGCAAATGGAATCACATAAAATACTCAATTAAACAAAACAAAGCAAAAGGCAGAAAAAGAGTGGAATACAAAAAAAAAGAAACAAGGGCAACAAATGGAAAACAGAAACTTCACGGCCACTACGAGTTGTGGGGCAGGGTGGGGGCAGAGGAAACTACAGAGTTCCAGTGCTTTTTAGAGCCACTGCTTTACAAAAGATCATCTCTGAAGTGTGCCTACTGATGCTTTCCCTCTTTAAAATGCCTAACTCTTTAGAGAATTAGAAATGGCAGTTCTGACTTCGAAAAAACTTTCTGAGACTGTATTCAAGTGGAAGTGTACATCGCAATCCTGTAACCCAGGCCATAGGCCTTGGGCCTTCCGAGTCCTGGAGCCTATGAACGGAGCGGGTTCATCCACCAGGTCATTTCTTACATTCCCCTTTCCCTCCAGGGAAGATAAGCATGTATGACCGGTTCTCTCTGCTACAGGTGGAACTCCAGTTAATAAAAAGGGCTTTTACCTTTTAAGACTCTTCTCTCGCTACAGTTTATCACAAAGAGTGGCCTGTGGAACACCTGAATCAGAATCACCTAGGATGTCTGTTAAAGAGGGAAATTCCTGGGTCCTGCCAAAAAACTACTGAGTCAGACATTCAGAGAGTGCATTGCTAGCAAATGTCACAAATGAGTCTTACGTACACTAAAGTTTGAGAACCACTGTTTTAATACATGGTTCCTTTAGAGTTGGAGATAGGGATGGGGTGGGGAAGGCTCTTCCCTTTATGTTTTGGGCCAATTTTATTGCTAGGAATATCTGTTCCCTAACCACCTGTTAAATATATCTGCTAACCAACTATAGTAATGCTCATGGAATATTTGTTGAAAAATTACTTGAGGAGCATGATACTTCCTTAAGCTCCATAATAAACAAAACATTTTTAACTTTCTAACCTAGCTAGAAGTAGTTTTATCCTAAATAAGTTTTCAAATTTTTTATAGGCTGTATGTCATGTGTGCAGAATAGCTATAATTTTTAAATGGTGGGAGTAAAACAAGCCAAACTTTATTTAGGTGGACGGCTTGCTCTAATGAAAACCATCAAAGAATCACTTGAGCTTCCATGTCAGTTTAAATTTGGTTTAAAGAATTTCCTGCAAAAGAAAAATAAATGGTTGAAAACATAAGTAGCTATAGAAATATAAATCCAAAACAAACCAAGAAACCTAACATAGCGTTGTAATAAGGGTAAAAAAATTAACAGATGTGTCAGTACATTCTACACGGGAGGTTGGCCTAAGGGGTAGGGAACTGAGCGAATGGTGCAGTGGCTCCGATAAACCAGAAGAGAAAAAGATGAGCAGCCTCAGAGCATCAAGATCTGCTCATCAAACCCTCCCAAGAATCAGGAAACTAAGGACTTTGAGATATAAAAACGTAAGCTACAAGACAGAAAACAGAAGGGGACTTTTACTGGTTCTTCAAGTACTGGGTCAATGGGTGACACGTGAGCTACGTCACTGTAGCGACCACTTTATAGGGACATTGCTCACTCGAGCATAATCTCCGATCACAGTCCTTTTCCGACTGTACCTTCCAGAAGGGAGGCGAAGTGCTCCAACTCACAGATTTGTTAGCAGGGTGTGTGTGTGCGTTTGGCATGTGTGAGTTTATTTGGTGTGTGTGCGTGTTTGATGTGCGTGGTTGTGCATGTATTTTTGTGTGTACGTGCGTACCTGTGAAAGGGCACGAGCATGTGTTAGAGGGGCCTGGGTGAGGCTGACCGGCTTTCAGTCCCACTCACCTTGCATCTCTCACATCAGGTCTGCACCCACGTGATGCTGTCACTCTGGAAATGGGACGGAGTGTTAGGTGTATGTCTTTTCTCCTCAGCAGAGAGAGAACGCACGCGCGCGCGCACACACACACACACACGCGTGCGCGCGAGCGTGCATAGCAATTCTCTGAACTCTCGGGTCAGATCAGGGGTGCAGGACTCAGTCCCCACCCATCCCGCCCCCTGTTCTCCCGACGGCCAGGACAAGGCGACACAAACGAGAAGGAAGAGCTGAAGACAGACTGACAGAGCACCCTGGAAACTCACTCTGGATGTTGTGGGAAGATGAGGTCTTCTTCAAAGACCCACCTGAAGAAGTAGGCTTAACATTTGTTAAAGATGGTGCCCCTGCGCAGAAATAAGAGAAATGGGGACAGTCACACTCGTCAGCAAAGTCCTCTAAAACCAACCCGGGGTGGGAGATAACGAACAGCCTGTCAGCAGAAGCAGAAAGTACCTGAAAACAACTTCTTTTCCAGTTCTTCTTGAACCTTAATGAGAATCCTTTCCTGTTCTAAGGCTTCTATGTACTTTGAGTAGCACCAGGTTGGCTAGAAAAACGATTTTCAAAGTGAATTTTAGAAATAGTTGCCCCAGAAAATAAACTGAAGGTAAGATGATAACTTATATCAGCCCCTTCATTTGAACACCTTATTGCCATATAACATGTGATAAAACATGCGCATATCATAAATTTATAATTATATAAAATTTCCCAAGTGGAGCTTAACCATTTAACCTTTTAACTGGTCACCACAAGTTAACAATCTGCCTTAAACCATTTAATAAGAATGTGTGCGATAAACTAAAGGTACTTTTCTCTACAGCCTTGACTTAAAATTTTAAATTCCCTGGCCCAGGCTGGGAGGGGCTGGGAGTGAGGAGGAGGGTTCGCAGCTTCTCAGTGAGGCGGTGCCTCAGAAGCTTCCCGAATTTCCTGCCAGCTACTCAGTCACCGTTATAGGCTGGATGTGATTATGAATTCAGGTGCTTAGGAAAGATCCACATTTTTCGGGGGGGCTAGTTTTGCCTTTGGGTTGATTACAATCCTTCAATTTGTAAAATCTATCTGAAACAAATGCTTGTACAGAGCATTCCACACTTACTAAATGCAGTGGATTATTTTGACAATTCCTGGAGTAATTCAACAAGTATACATTAAAGAGCAATAATGAAAACAACAACAATAATAATTTATATTTATAAAAATGCCTTTGGTCTCCAAAAGTGTTTAGTTTCTTAATCTTGAGATATATGACAATACCATCATCATCATCACCCCTTTCTCTTTTTAACAGCTAGGGACAAGGCCTCACAGGAATTAAGTCATTTCCCTCAGGCTTCCAGTAATACTGACTTGCAAGTATCAAAGTAAAAATTAGAAGCCTAGTATTTCTAATTCCACATTTCTCCCTTTTACACTGTTTCTGAAATTTAATGCTAGGCATTGGCTAATAAATGTACTTCCAAATGTCATTATTAGGTATCATGCACTTTTAGATACTGCTTTTTTCAATGTATGGTTCTAAAAAATTGGACGTTTCTCTTCTCTCAATAAAAGCTTCATAGCCTATCAGTAGTCTTAGCTGGGTAGCTGAACTTCCTTGACATTCCTGAATATAAAAAAGATTGATATTCAGGATATCAATCTTTTTTTATTTAAGATGCAACCACTTTCAAGAGAAGTCATTAGAAATGGACATAAATTAAACTTATGAAATTTCACGGAAGTGATGTTAATGTACAAGTTATAAATGTAAATACATATTAGTTGATGGTCATGTACTGGCCAATTTTATGACCACTTCAAAGGATTTAAAAATTGAAACAAAGCATTTGCCACTCTCCTCTCTTAACCCAAGAATATATCAGCCTATATACATATAGATTCTATTTTGTTCTATATCTTTCTTATTCTATTTTCCAATAAAACAGTCACTTCAACTTCTGCCTCTTAAATCTTCATATGTACCAAAAAATTATTTTCCTTGATTATATTGTACAGGTTCAGCTGAAATTTTAATGTTCTCTGGAATCTCAAGGAAATCCCTTCCCATCTCTTCTAGTATTACAATTTTAGCCTCATTTTTAAAAAAACACACCTCTACTACTGTAAAATGACTGAGCTACTGCATTCCCCCATCCAGTGCTCTGTAGACATCATCTTCTGTGCTTACCTGTCGGCCGTATGCTAAAGACAGGTCACTGGTCAAAGCAGCTGATTTGGTAGCAGTTCCTGAAATACCTGTACCATATTTGATTCCATCCTGTAATTACATTAAATTATTCTAAAAAGGGGGCTATATTAATATAAACTTACAGTTAAAGGAGTCATAATAGCATATGAAAAAATATTTTGTGGTGAGCACCACACCTGATGTTTCATTAAGTTGATATCACTAATGTGACATAATCTGCTGTTTTGATGGATCTCTCTCACATCGATGTTTCTGTCTCCTCCCTCCCTTCCTCCCTTCCTCTGTCCCTTCCTTTCACTCTCTCTAAAAAAAAGCAATGGAAAAAATATCCTTGGGGGAGGATTAACAAAAAATCGAGTCAGCTGGCATCTTGATCTGGGACTTCCAGCCTAAGAACCATGAGAAAATGAATTTCTGATGTTTAAGCCACCCGGTCTGTGGTATTTTCTTATGGGAGTCTTAGCAGACCAACACAGTATGGTACCATTTACGTAAGTTAAAATATGTACAAAATAGTCCTCTGTGTTGTTTATAAACTCATATACGTGTGTAAAACACTATCTTTAAAAAGAGATAGAATATATTCCAAAATTAATGGTTACTGTTGGGGATGGGGGGTTCATAGAACTCAGGGCTGGGATAAGAGAATCTACTCTTTCTGCAAAATAGTATTTCTTAAGAGAGAAAAAGCAAATGAAGTAGAATGTTAGTGTTTATTTTGACCTGTGTAGATATGAGTGTTCAATACATAACTTTTGTATCTTTTCATAGTCTTTGTGGATGAAAAAGGGGCATTGGAATAATTCTAACTTGAAAAAAGTAGCCTCACAGGGTGATCTCATCATAAATTCCTAACTGGGCAGGTCATGGTGGGTAGTCAGGCCCCAGCCATATAACTTCTTTAGTAAAAGGTTTATCTTTGCCTTAAACAAGCTCTGTCCATTGTTTTTGTGCACGTAGGTTAACACACCTTTGAAAAGCCTTTTTCTCAGACTCCTCAGAAGTGTAATCACCCTCAAAAGAGCAAATAATCTTAACTATCCTGTAGTCCAATCCCTGCCTTGCTTTCTCCCACCTTCGTGTAATCTTTCTTAGTTCCTTACACTCCTTCCTTAATTCCAAATACATAAAAGAAACTGCAAACTGTCATACTCTGAAGCATTTTTCTCAGTCTGTTGAGATCTTACTTCCAGAAGTATCTTAATTTGGCTCAAATAAACTCTAATTAACTCTTATAAAATTTTTCTATAAGTTTGGACAACCTTATGTCAACATCTTTACATTTATTTTTTAAAGTAGAATAGGCATAGAATAGGCATAAGCTTATAAATAAGATAAAATGCATTATTTGGGAACTATTACCCCTCTTCAATTAAAATAGAGAATTATAAAGAAAGATGGGTAGATGAATGGTTGAATGAGTGGACAGACTAGCAGACACACAGGCAGGCTGAACAATTTATGATTCATGTGTACAAATTTCAGTCAATGATGTATCAGTCTGCAATCGTAATACTGAAAGTGCTGCCCTCAGTACATAATATTTGTTCACTCACTCACTCATTCATTCATTTAGTATACAATTAGTAATTATCGAGCATGTGCTAGACACTGGTGTAAGTGCTTATGAGACACAGAGGAAAAAGCCAGACACTGTCCTGGAGGATCTCGGTCCAGTGAGGACAGCAAGCACAAACACATATTCCTAAGACAATATAAAGTGTTCTCCAAGAGAGGGTCCTACATGTGACTACAGTGGGTGTGAGTTCTTGAGTTGCCTAGGAGAGTGTCAAGGAAGCCTTCACACAGAAGAGATGATATTTGAGATAAATTTTAAGGAATTAAAACCAAGTCTGAAACCTCCAACTGAAGGCTTAAAAGCCTCTAAAGTTTGTATTCTGTAACTTTGCTGTATTTTTCTCTGGCTCAAATTTCTCTATAAATTCACACAAATCACGTACCTTTTATAAGTCTGATTAAACCCCAAATGAGTCTAGTCTCACCTTTGAAAATTTCTCATCTTCTGTGGCTGCCAGTTTCTTTTTCTGCTTAATATATTCTCTCCTTCTCTCTAAAGCACTCATAATATTTTCGTCAGTTAAGTTCTTCCTAAACTCACAAAACTGAGGCCAAAATTTAAACAGAACTCCAAAAATTGTCATCTGTATAAAAAACAAGGTATGTCTCAGATTACAATTTTATACAAATGTACCATTTTAAATGCTAATTCACAATAATGGATTAACTATTGTATCTTTAATATACAGCACGTTTCCTCCAACTTATTGTCTCCAGACATCTTGGTATAGTTTTAGCTCAGCACATGCTTATCATCAATGTTTTTTACTGCCAATGAGAAGCCTTTCTTTAAAAAAAAATCTTAAATACACTTAAAAGTTACTTTATTCTTTATGTTTCCCTAACCAATTGATTGTATTAATAAAGAATCCATTAGGTCTTTTTAAATAAGAAATTTATGTTTTCTTTTAAAACATATACTAGCGGATCTGCCACACACTCTGCTGCTTTATGCAAGTATCCCAAATATTCGGTCCATCAAGGGGAAACTCCTCTCCCCCTCCCCTTTCCTTCTTTCAGAGAAAGGAAATACCATTTACCTCTGGAAAAGCTCTTAAACAAAGCTGCAGATCTAAGAATAAATCTTGAGTAACTTTTAAATGATACAATCTCTCTTTTATGTGAGAGCAAGAAAAGTAACATTTAAAAAGCAGAGTGGTATCCTGGACAAATGCTTTCTATGAGGACACTGTACAGTAAGTGATTAATTGTGATATTTATGGAGATAAGAATTGTTGCTCAAAGTCCCATGCCAAGTTTTTCCATTAGTTCCAGAG
Source organism: Miniopterus natalensis (assembly GCF_054644295.1). Lineage (NCBI taxonomy): Eukaryota > Metazoa > Chordata > Mammalia > Chiroptera > Miniopteridae > Miniopterus > Miniopterus natalensis. The sequence goes on from NC_142096.1 coordinate 6,088,717, forward strand.
GCATACATTACTTCCAAGAAGGTAGGACTTGCCACATCAGATCAAGTCCAACATTTTGTTGCTAGGAATGGCCTTTCTCTAATGCCCTGGAGGAAAATGAACCATCCCATTAGGCTCCAAGCCAACTCTTCCGAAGGAAAGAGGAGTTTTTAAAAAGCAAATGCTGCAGTGATCAGTAGAGTGCTGAATTAGTTACGTTTCATGACTCCTCTTTTCTGTACATGGATATTATTAGTAATTCTAAAATTATTTACTCCTTTTAAAATACTACTTTGTCACTGGATTCTGTAGCCTCTTGGGATTATGAACACAAAAGCGGGAGATACTTTATTTGATAAAATGCAGGCCTTTAAATTGTTTTCATTTACCTGCCATGCTTTAATTCAGTAAGCCCCTGCTCCACTGTTCAGGGATCTTGATAGTTTTTATGTGAACTTCTTAAACTTAAATACCCCTCCTTCTCTATTTACCAACTATTGACCCCACTTTTCAGTTGTCTAAAATCTGAGTCATTCCCAACTCTCAGATATATTTGTTTCCATTTAGAAGGCCTTCCAGTAAAAGTCAGCTAATTAACACAGAATTTTTCAAAGGCAGACATAAAATTGCTCTATTTCTAAAAGATGCAATTAAGATTTTAGGTTAGTAACTTATGTGTTATTCATGAAAATGACCTGGTACCTCCAGAGCCTTAAAAGATAGCCAAACTATGGCTAAGAAAATGTTTTAATAAATATAGAGCCATTTTGCTCGCTGCCAGCAGATTGACAATGGCTTTAGTATGAGTGAAAGGTCCAGTGATGAGAACTTCGGCTGAGCAATGAGGGATGCAGGTGGGTGACAGGCAGAGGCAACACTGATAACAAGGCTAAAACAGGCAACAGTTTTAAATTTACTACTCAGCCCTCCTGCTCAACTTGGCTCTCATTTCCAACTCGACCTTCCTCCTTCCTGCTGTGACAGATGTCCTCTCACATCACTCACTCACATGTTCAAAAACGTCACTCCCAGGCCAGGAATTCAGGCCGCGAAGGAAAATGAGAAACAGGCCCTGCCCTCAAAGACCTTCCAGTCTAACAGGAAAGTGAGGCACGGAAAGGTCATTTTCAATCTTGTATAATAGGTCTCTGAAAGGGACAAATCTGGGATATTGCAAAAGCACAGGAAGAGAGGAAGTTACTGCAAAAAGCTCAGGAGGGAAGAGAGTGAAGCCACTTCATGGGACCATAAATATGCCAGTGAGACTGGGAGGTACATGGTGAGAGACGTGTTAGAGGGAGGTGTCGGAAGGAGTACAATCTCCCATCTGAGGACACTGGGAGCGACTGTAACTGAAAGCAGAGAAGTGGCATGATCAGATAGGCATTTTGAAAAAGACTGCTCTGTCTCAGAAAGTTAAATGGCTTAGAGAGTGCCCAGAGGCTGGGAGGCTGGGTCATCATTGTGAGGCTCTGCAGATACCACTGAGGTAGTGGCACAAAGCTGGAGAGCAGTAGAAAGAATGACAGATAACAAGGAGACAAAGGGACACCTTTCAGGGACTGAAGATCTAAGGGTAAGGGAGTGCAGGAGAGGGAAGACCTGAAGATGGCAACCAGACCTCTGGCCTGTCATTCCCTGAGCTCCCTTAGGAAACACAGGACGAATAACAGATTTGGTGGGGTAAGGCCCCTAAATAAATATTCTCTTACTTTTCTGACGCTCCAACATCCATATTTAAGATATGGGCCTGGGGCTCCATTTTAGGACATTGGGTAGAAGGCATAAACTAGAGGAACCCAGCAAGTTCACGCCGCAGTCCCTGGACAGTGCGGCAAACCAACGGGAGTGAGCAGCTCCAGACGTTCACAGTCAGACTCAGGGCCCTTGATCTAGGTGGGCAGCCCTGGCCTGGTTATCAGCAGGCTTGGACCAGGCTGAGTGATCTCTCAGATCTTTTCATTAACAGATGCTACGACTCTGGCACCGTGTTTTCTCTATTTCTCTCTAGCACATCCTCAATCATTCCTCTATATTTTCGCCTATTTTAATGCATAATTTGGATTGCGAGCCCACTCTCAGGTCCTCAGAGGACTTAGAACACAGCTGGCTCACAAATGAATGTTACAGAGTAATGGCCTTTTTCCACGCTCAAGGGCAATCATACCCTAAATCTCTGTTTCATATCACTTAAGTCATGACATGGCCTTCCCTATTACCTCTATTATAATTTATTTTTCTTAACCATTTTTCAGGAACAACATCAGTAAAAGGCTTTTCAAAATGCAAATAAATTATGTTCACCAAATCACTGTTTTCTATTATTTATCTTAAAAAGAAGTAACGTGAGCAGGTTAACAGGCATGATTTTCCTTTCATGAGCTTGTGCACTTTATGTTGGTCGGGTACTTAAATCTCCTCTCACTTCTTTTATGAGCTATGTGAATATTCCAATCTTTAAAAATACACAAATCTTGGGACACACATATGCCACACATTTTTGTGGTAGCAGATATTTTAAGAGGAAATATGAATGGTGGGAAAGGAAGGAGCTTATTTTCTAAATTAGAAACAAAAAATGATAGTATTTAGTAATTGTATTTGTTGTATATTATCAACAACAAGATAGTGAACTACTAGTTTCTTATGTTCTGTGGCATCTGCAAAAGTTTTTTTAATTAAAGAGAATAAATCCCAGTATTAGGAGGACTGGAGCCTTGCCAAATATGAACGATGCAAAAGCTTTGAAAGAATGTCTATATTGTCAAACTGTTTAAAAATATGCGTAGCCAGGTGCCCCGATCTCTTACCTGTGCCTCTCTAAATACATATGGTCCTAACTCCTTCCTGTGTTCAATAATCTTCTGGGCTTGCTCTACCGGAATGTCAATTTGCAAAGCTGGTGGAATGATGGAATTAATAAAGCAGTTGATGATAGTCATGGTCTTCTTGTGGATGATGGATTCATCACAATGAGAATGGCACAAGTCCTGGAGAGGAGGGAAGATAGAACAATACATGACTAATGTATTACCAGAACACTTTATAGAATTCTGCCAATATGTCTTTCAGCTAATACATACTTTTTAAAAACTGAGTTTTGGAGAGGTGGGGGAGGGGAGAGACAGAGAGAGAAGCATCAATTTGCTGTTCCACTTGTTGATGCATCATCGGTCGCTTGTTGCATGCGCCCTGACTGGGGTCAAACCTGCAACCTTGGCGTATTGGGACGACGCTCTAACCAACTGAGCTACCCAGCCAGGGCCTAAGGCATACATTTTAACTTCAGGTCAAGAGGGTACTGGGACATGCCAAGGCTATCTTAAAAAAACCATACCTTTTATTTCTCTTGGGTTTGAGGCACCTACGTCTTTGATGAATATAATGTACCTTACGTAAATACAGGTTTCACTTTATCCTGATTGCTGCTTCTCCCATGCAAAGGAACAGATCTAGTGTTTACTTTGATTTATTTAACAAATTTATGTTGAGTGCCTGCTATATGCAGACACTGAGCCGAGCCCCATTTACAGTGCCTGTCCTTTAAAAGGCTCGATTTCCACCAGATGAGGAGCACAATAGCATGTTGCTACGATAAAGGTGCACGCAGCCTTCCAGGAGAGCCCCGAGAACAGGCACCTAACTCTACCTACAAGTGGCTACACCAGCTTCCTCTGCCGTAACTGCCTCCACACCGGGAGGCTTAGGCTCACAAGGGCCAGCTACGTAGGCTACAAGCTGGTGGCGACAGGGGTGTCCGCATGCATCTCTATTTTTTAATTAATCTATTACCTTCTCTTTATTGTAAAGAACTTAAAAATAGTGATCGCATGTTAAAAAGGCCCAGTTTTATGTCACAGATGTAGGGCTTTTTTTTTTCTTTTTTTTAAATAAAGAGGTAGCTTAGCTTGGATTACAGCATTTGTCTGTCACAGACATTGTTCTAGAAATCACAAGAAAGCACACATATTTGGAAGCAGTTCTAGGGCAGAAATGAGCCAACATTTATTAACTACTCACTGCACGATGGGCATTGTAATAACACGTCTTATGGATACTATTAAAGCAAAGAGAATTCTAGTGTTTGCCATATAAAACTTCACATACAGTTTGGCATAAGGTATATGTGAAAAGAGCTTGATATGTTACATGGAGACAATAGTTAGCATTTTTTACTCAATTTAGTATCCCCTCAAAAAGTGCCTATTTATACCACATGTTTGGCATGTTACCAAAATGTATTTTTTTTGCCATTACTAGTGAGATTATCATAATAATTATTCAGTGAGCCTAGTTCATAACTATGAAATGCAAGGCTTGTGAAATAAAAACAAATTTGTAAAGTTATACAGTTTAATTTTGAGAGTGAAGGGATAGACTTTAGACAATGAAAATTCATTTTTCCTAACTGTTCTGTCCTATTATACATTAGCCTCGTGAACTTTTACCTGTCATTTAAGTCTCTGTGTAAGCATGCCTTCCCTAGCAAGCTTTCCGTGACTCCCTCAGTCCAGGAGAGGTTTCTACCTTAGGTACCTGGTTGCAATCTGTGCTTCTGCAGGCACTGCACTAAACACACAGTTGTAATCACCTTGTCTGTCCCTGGTCTGTCCCTCCCATGACACTGTAAGCTTTCTGAGAGGGAGACTGTTTTGGTCACAGCTGAATCCTCAGGATTTAGCCTAGCCCTTAGTAGGTGCTCAATAAGTACTTATTGGATGAATATGTGCTTCCAGTCTTTTCTCTATGGAGAAACACACGCCATTTTATTTATTATTTATTTATTTATTTTTATTTATTTATTTGTTTATTTATTTGTTACTGTTAACCCTCACCCGAGAATATTTTCCCATTGATTTTTCAGAGTGGGAGGGAGAGAGAAACAGGGACGTGAAAGAGACACATCGATTGGTCGCCTTCCGCACGCACCCGACCAGAGTTGGGGATCGAGCCTGTTACCCAGGTACATGCCCTTGACCCAAATGGAACCTGAGACCCTTCAGTCCAGGGGCCGATGCTCTAACCACTGAGCAAAACCGCCACGGCACACACACTGCTTTAGATTAAATCATACTGTTTCCTAGTAGCTAGGTTTTAAAAAATCAATAAAGTAAGTATCTTCTCATCATTGATTATTTCCCCACAGCACAACTGTTAACAGCTGCAGAGCAGTCTACTGTACAGATGCATCATGATTCAGTACCCAGTGTCCTGTGTTGAATATCTGGGTTCTTTCCAGTTTTTCACAGCTCAGAACAATCTGATTAAGGTCACTGGAGCCACCTTTTTGCACAGTACCACAGTCATTACTGAAAGGAGCATAATTTGGTGGATAAGGGCATGCGTGTCAGCAACAGAATGCCCAGCCCTGCCACCTAATTAGCTGTATGATGCCAAGTTTCTTAATTTCTCTACGCCTTAGCTTCATCTGTAAAATGGTGAGAATAACAGCTTTGGCCTCATAGCATTCTTTTTTTTTTAATGGAGATTAGCAATATATAATTTTTTTTTAAATCCTGGCCTGGGATATGTTTATTGATTTTTAGAGAGAGAGGGAGGGAGGGAGGAAAGGAGGGCGGGAGAGAGAGAGAAACATCAATCCGTTGCCTCCCGCATTATCCTCTTAATCTCCAGTTTTATTTTTATCCCCTATTTTTATAGTGGGATAAAGTAGGCTGCTTGCAGGGAAATGAGCCTGCTACCCTGGGAGTGTTTAAGTGGAGGCTGCATGCCTACTTGTAGGTATTTCTAGAAAACATTCTTGTATTCAAGTCTAGATTGTAAAACCTAGAAAGTCCTCTCTCCCTTTTCAATGCAAAGATTCTATATGATTTCATTCAACACTTAAACCTGAAAATAAACTGCTTTTTGAACCTGAGCACTTGCTCTTTCACTTACTCATTTTGTTAAGAATTTGGCCATTCTTTCCAACAGAAAAGCTTCCCTCGTCTCTGCTGGTGTATTTATCTATAACTCACAATCCTGTATTACTGTTGCTGTAAATATGGTTGGGAATTCTGGTAAGGAAGTCTTGGTAAAATACTAAATATGGATACCTCGGGGAAAATTACAGTGTATAGTACATTTATAAATAGGTGATATGCAAAAATGCAGTTCAAACTTTTCAAGAAGTTTCTCATTAGATCCTACAATATGGGACTACCCCTAAAAACCTACACAACCATTTAGGGCTCACGCTCACTCTTCATGGCACGATGATAGCGTATCTCAAATAGAGACGTAAACACCTCAATATTCTCATGTTGGTATGAAAGCGGCAAAACTGGGATACCTTCTACATAAAGTTACAGTTAAGAATCTGCTATGTGAATGCATCTCCTCCCCCAAAAGAGGTGGTTTTCTCCCATCCCCAATAAAATACCTTATATTTTTGTACTTCTTGCCAAAAGAGCACCCCATTTTCCAATAAGTCTCCTTTTAGAGCCACGAACCGCTGAAATTGTCTCGAGGTAACTGGATTCAGTAATGCCTTACGAAAAGCAATGATTTCACAAGACGAAGAGATCCATTTACTCTCCACCGGCTGTCCAAAACAGAGGCCCGAAGATTAGCTGTGTTTTCAAAGTAACCAAAGTCATTCAGTAGACTAAAAATCACCAAATTCTATCTCCTTTACTTTTGGCTGTTGAAATTTATGGCCTGGATACAACAGAATTCGGGAACTTTCCCACCCTGTTCCTCTCCCCTTTATCTCCTTTACATGTTTATGGCATCATTTTGTTAAGAGGTAGAGAGAAAAAGAAATGATTGAATGATTTAGAACATGTGACTATGTTGTTTAAGAATGTTAACAATTGTTACAGTTTGAGACTATGGTGGAAAACTACATTTTAGTGCATAGGATGAGTTCTGTGCTTAAACAGAACAAAGTAATCATAATGTTATGATTATATATTGTTATATCATTATTTACTTTATGGTTTCTTACATTGTTATAAATTGATATGTAATTCTCTTACATTTCAAAAAGCAAAAACAGTTGAACATTTAAAATATTTTTTTCAAATTTTTAGAAAAAAAATCAATTAATTCTATTCATTTAAATAGGAATCTAGCCCAGCCAGCATGGATCAATGGTTGAGCACTGACCTATGAACCAGGAGATCATGGTTCAATTCCAGGTCAAGGCACATGCCTGGGTTTCGGGCTCGATCCCCAGCCGGGGGGCATGCAGGAGGCAGCTGACCAGTGACTTTCCCTCATTATTGATGTTTCTATTTCTCTCTCCCTCTCCCTTCCTCTCTCTAAAATCGATAATAAAAAATAAAAATTAAAAAAAATATATAAATAGGAAATTTACCATTGGCCTTCACTATAATTCTATCCTGGAAAGATTATGTTTTTTAGTGAATTATCTTTATATTATTTTAATAACAAATTGTTATTAAGAATTAATATGAAATAATTATTAATACATTATTTTTAATAACAAACTTCCTTTGACTGAGGTTTCACTTTACACAACAAAAAAGACTGAAGGAGCCATGGTGTTTGGTAATACTTAAAGGTATTACTAATTTTATATCTTTACAATTTTAAGATGTCTACTTCTTTTACTTTGACCATTTAGATCACATATTCATTCCCCTTTAGCCTCTCAGATGACAAAACAGATTTTATTGAATTTACTGAACAGATTTGTTTTTTACTGGATACACTTTATTGAAGTTCCCCAAATCTGAGTTTAGCCTACAACCATGCATCATTCCAAAGGCAATGTTTTAAGTGAACCTAGGAATTATAGTAACAATCAAACAAAACACATGATAAATATTCATTACGATAATGCATAAAATAAGTTTCTTGAAACAAATCTTATGTGACCATCAAAATGAGAGATTAAGAGGGTTATGTAAAAAGTGCCAAGGGAACACAAAGGAAGGGGTAACTAATTCTGCCTGGAGAAACAAAAGCTTTATATAGAAGAACCTTCAGGACGACACACATCTGAGTTGGAAACTGAAGACTGAAGGCAACCCCAGGCAGTCTAGATAGATGGCGGTGCCTTTAACCCAGATAAAGCAACTAGATGTCTATCGCTGTGTTAGTGAGGCACTGGTCGCATTCTCTGCACTAGAAGTTAAGACCCTCACCATATGGTCCATATTAAAATTACGGCCCTATAAATACGAACAGCTATGTATTAGGCTGGGATGTTTGCTTAAAACCCACTCAGCAAATAATGTTTTAAGACCTGCTTCTTAAGATACTAAACCTTAGTAATTTAACTAAAACCTGTAATTTTACTAAACGAAAAATAACATACTATATAACGCACAATAATATGAAATATAAACCCATCGTATTTAGTATTTCAGTAAAAATATAGCAAAAGACAAACATAACAATAGGGTTTTTTTCCCTTTCAGGAGGAAGATTCAGAAAAAGAGGGCCCTAACAGATACACACACACACATATATACACACACTCCTTTAACAGTTGAATAAAATTTTGTCTTTGTTAGTTTGCAGTGGGTCACCTGGGTCTAGTTTAACATTTTATCAAGACCTGTGGAAGAATGAAGGCCATAAATCTGTAGGCTGGAAAAGAAGACTGTGTTTATCACACTTGTTAAGAAGCAAAATAGGCAATTTCTAGTAAAGGTGTCATATTATAGTGGTTTAAATAATCACCAAGATGATAGGTATCTTAGTTCTTTTAAAGCTAAACGTAATTCTAAATAAAGGGGGTAATGTAGGATAATTTAACCCGCTGATTCTGCTGCTGTCTTCTCATTCCTTTTGTTTTACCCACTCTCAGTAATAAATATACTACCACATGCTGGAATGAACACATTGTCTCCATAAACCCATCACAAGCAAAATAAATAAAAATACATATTGAAAGTCCAATCGGACACTGCTGGGGTTGAGCAGGTGAAGGACTCTTTAAGAAGCCTCTGATAGAATCACACTTTCCACTGGATTCCATCAGCCAATTAAGAGCAGTGTTGCTGGTCAGCTGGTGGCTTAGGAATCAGGGTCTGCGATAAGGGTTTATGAACAAGAGACAGGAGAAAAGTACTTTGGCAGAGTAGACGTTAGAGGAGAAGGAATGTAACAAATATTACTTGCCTTCCAGATCCCAATTTTCCTTTCATGTTTCTGCAGTAAGAGCTCCTCAGCTACATCTATCAGCTGTACCTAAAAGCAAAACCAATCATCTTATGCCAATTATTCAGAGGGTCTAAAGTTCTGAAATCATTTACTATTTTAGTAGCTTTAAAAAATGAGATGGATGGATGGATGGACGGTCGGAGGTAGAAACAGAAATAGACAGATATATAGATGTAAGTATATAGAATGGGGTTGTCTTCTATACATTGTTCTGCACCCTACTTTTTTCACTCAACAAAATCTTTCATATCAGTACCTGTGGAAATCTCAACTTACATTTTAATCTCATTTTATATGGAAGTCTGCATAGTTTCCATAGTATGAAATTACCATAATCCATTTAAGTATTCCCCCTTGTATATCCTTGCCCATTTATGAAAGGACTTAATAATATAAAAAACAACTATATTAATAGATAATATTTGGGTGTTTGCTGTGGGCCAGGCACCATGCTAAGAAACTAAACATATACTGTTCATCTCATCTTCACAACAATCTTATGAAGCAATTACTCTTATTAACCCCACCTTATTAAATGAGAAAACTAAGGTTATATGACTTAAAGCTGTATAATTAATATATGGCAGTGCTGAGATTAAAGCTTGGAAGTCTGATTCCACGCTCTTAACCAAGATACCATAGAAGGACAATGGCTGGGTGAACAGGTACTGCCAATCACTATCCGAAGATTATAGTACTAACTTATATACCTTTATCCTTTGACGTGCTGCAAACTGTTCACTTGCAAGAAACAAAGGCAACCACACATTTTCTAGCCTATTTAGGACATGCTTCTGAATTTCGATGAGAACAGGTGCATCAAGTTGCTCATGGAGAATCTTCCCCCAGCCACCACTTAAACCCATTATCTAAGAAAACAAAATGAAACAGAAACTACAAACTTCTGTTTGGGTAAAGAAACACTAATAGTCGTTAATTTATTCATTCACCCCAAACCATTTGCTGAGCACCTGATAGGTGCCACAATTTTAATTTTCTGTAAAATATCTCCTGGCTCTTTTGTGTATATTAAAGACAGACAACTCCGCTAACATCAAGCAGAGAATTGTGGTTTATGTGATGGTTGCTTTAGAAGTATGATTTTGCTTATGGTATATTTCAAAGAACACAGGAATGGGATTTTTATCCTGTATGAGCACAAGCAATGGCACTTTTTTCCTCCACGGCCCCCTTTCTTCAGCTGTAAAATGAGGGCATTAGTGCATCAGTTTCCTAAGATCTCTTCTAGGTCTAATATTCTATGAATCTGTGATTCTCGTCAGATGGACATGTTTGAGAAATCGTTTTCTTTTGTGTATGAGGAAACTGAGGCTTAGTAAAGAGACGGCCTTAACTCACATATTATAAATATGTATAATACCAAAAATATTGGGTTGGAGATGGTGGGATGCTAGTGTGGTAGCAATGTAGGGCTGTCCCAACAACGTCCAAGCAGCACACAGAGGCAGCCGGGCGTAGAGAGGCCAGGCCCCACAGACAGTAGTCTCTAACTCGCACGGGCGCTGCTTTTGTTCCGTAATCCTCACCAGAGGACACTTTTTTCATTGCGTTTCAGAGAGAGTGGAAGGGAGGGGGAGAGAGAGAAACATCGATGTGAGAGAGACACATGGACTGGCTGCCTCCCACACGCACACTGACCCAGGCCAGGGACGAGTCTGCAACCAAGGTATGTGCTTGGCAGGAAGCAAACCCAGGACCCTGCATTCTGCGGGCCGACACTCTAACCACTGAGCCAAACTGGCTAAGGCTCAGGCAGCATCTTTTATAAAACACAATTTCTTTGTGGCCCAAATCTTCCTTCTGCATATTTACTGACTTCAACAAGTTATACTAATGGCTATTTCCTGCTATAAATTATTCTGTTTCCTACCTGTTCTGTGTATAAACCAGTCAAAAATTTTGGACTGCTCATTGGAAAAATTACCTTCTTCTTAGCTTTCCATTGATTAATAAGATTAATTAAACCTTACTAATAAATTGTTTTCCAGATTAAAGAAAGAGAGCCCTGGCCGGAGTGGCTCAGTTGGTTGGGGCATGGTCCCATTCACCAAAAGGTTGTGGGTTCAGTACACAATCAGGGCACATATCTAGGCTGCGGGTTGGATGCCTAGTCAGGGGGCACATATGGGAGGCAACCCATCGATGTTTCTCACTTTCTCTCGCTCTAAAAACAAATTTTTTTGTAATGAATAAAACCTTTGGAAAAAAACAAACAGCCCTGGCCAGTGTGGCTCAGTTGGTTGGGCATCATCCCAGGCACCAAAAGGCTGCCCCTTTGATTCCAGGGCAGGGCACATGCTGGGGCTGCTGCCTGGCGTCCTGGAAGGCGGTGTGCAGGAGGCAGCCCACCTGTGGGTCACTCTTGCATGTTGTTCCTCTCTCCCTCCTCCCTCCCCTCTCTCTCTAAAACAAATCAATACAAATTTTTAAAAATTAAAATATATAGAAAAAGAGAAACTCTCTTAGCCATTCTTTAACGTTAATCAAATAACATTAACAATAATGCTGTTGTTTTCCTGTATTAAAAGAAGAAAGAACAAGAGGAAGGACTACTTCGCTGAGCAAAGAGCAAACTGGCCACACAACTGAAATGGGAACTAGAGTGATCTACACAAAGCGCAATGCGATCTGAATACCCTTAAGTATGAAATAAGAAAATAAAAATAAAGGTAAAGACAAAGCTGCGGAAGAAGGGCACCAGGAAAACTCCTCTGTAGTAAGCACAACCGCTGGCTGTGATAGCAGTGGGTGACCTTTTCCGCTGAATTTTAAATTCTCAGCATGTTATACTATGGAGGGTTCGCACAGTAGCATCAGATACCACGGAACCTCACGCAACGCAGCACAAGCCAACTAGAAAACAAATTCTTTCCATGTGGTTATTACATGCTTGTGTTTATTAAGATACCCAACCTCTTTAGCTAACACATCCCAGATTTGTATCTCAGGGAACTAATGGCAAGGCATTTTTGTCAAGGTTGCTTAATTCTACAACTTCTCCCTCTTAGTGCTAGTTTATTTCTACCTGCAAAGATGGAGCTTTTTAATTTGCTAGGCTCTACTGGTGAACATCTCTGAATTTTTCTTCAACTTGCTGAATTTAGCATTAATCTGAGATTTGTATTTTATAAATGTATGCCATCAGAATATGCATCTGCTAAATTGCCAATATAAAGAAATCAAATGCTATCGTTTGATCTCTAGGTGATAATGTAGTACTAGAAAACTTTGAACTAAATAATTACAATTTTTTAAAGTATAAAAACCGAGCCATATTTTATATGATCAGACCCACTGCTAAATCCTAATATGAAATTTTTGCTGTAAATAATAATGCGATGGTTATTAATAAGTTGTGATACAGACCATGTGACTTTGGTCCAATAAAATGGCCAAACCTATGTTCCTGGTCAATGAAAACAGTTTCTGGGAACAATTCAATAGCAAATGGGATTTTTCAAAATCAATTATGTTTGGAGTAATATCAGTTAATAGAAGCCAAGAAAAGAGGTAAAGATGGAGTTTAATGGCTGATAATGGCAGTTTTCCTCCTGGCTGAAAGGACTTGTCCATCTTGCTCACCACTTATCCTGAGCACTAGAAGAGTGTCCAGCGTGTCACAGGCACTCATATTTGCTGAGTGAGTGGATGAATTAATGAATGAATAAAAGGGTTTTTTATTCTATAGATTATTGTTAAAATAACTTTTTTATAATATGTAAAACTTGAGTGAGTTTTAAAGACATTTATTTTATAAATACTTGTGAATACCTAAAAAATGAGGTCTCAAAAGTGTCTAACACATAAGTCCTAACAGCAAATGGAAAAGATGACTTTCAGGTTGCTGGCAAAGAGAAACAAATGACTGGTTTTTATACTTGAATACAGAAAATATCTTTTCATGTTGATACCTGATCCTGCTGACGCCGAGAAGCTGGACTGTTAGGTCCAAAGAAATAGTTTTTATTAAGGTATTTGTTTTTAATATATATAGATTTTGCATCCCTTTGCTTTCGATCTTTATAAGTTATTCTTCGGAACTGCTCAATGTCTGTCCAGCACATAAGGTCCATGCTAAAATGAAAACAAAAACAAAGTACAGCCTTTCTTACTTATTTCTCTCAGTTCTATTAAACACCAAAACAAAGTTGCTGTACGGAGAGAACTTAGAAAGTGGTTGTCTTGACTACTTAGCACAAGTGGTTAGATCATGGAACTAACAAGTACAATGTGTGTCTCATCCTGACTAAATATATGAATGAGTACTGGGGGTCCTGGGGTCAGAAAAATATCTATCACCATTGTTGTTCAGGTCTCAAAGTTCTTCCATTAATGATGGACTAGGACATTCAATTTCAAATATGGAAACATCCCCACCTATTGCATCACTGTTTGGCAACAAGCTAAATTTAGAATAATCCTCAGCACAAATAGAAACTATATATCTGAAATGTGGCTCCCAAGTCTAACCAATGTCTGCTAAATTGTGAGAAAATTATTGGGGAAAAATGATCACATTATATTAGATAAATATGTTATAAGGTCCCAAGATTCTGTGCAAAACTACACTTTACTTATGTATTACCTAGCAAAAGTTATAAAGTATTACATTAACTTCAATAGCTTAGTGAAATACAAGAGAGACACTTCTCAGAAACAGTGATTGAAGCACCTGTCTAGGCAAATGCAAAAGAACAGCAGGAAGGAAAGGGTAAAACACACTGGTGTTTTCATTTAGCCATGCAAACGTATCAACAAATATTATTTAACTACTTAAAATAACATTTTGGAGGTTGTTATTTATTTATTTTTAAATATGTCTTCATTAATTTCAGAGGGAGGAAGGGGGAGAGAGAGACAGAAACATCAGTGATGAGTCATGGATCAGCTGCCTCCTGGCCGCCCCCTACTGGGGATCAAGCCCGATGTTCCCTGACCGGGAATCGAACCTCGATCTCCTGGATCCTAGGTCAAAGCTCAACCGATGGGCGACGCTGGCTGGGCGGAGGTTGCTATTTTTAAAATGCACTCCCCAACAAAAAGTTATCCATACAGCTTAAAAAAATAAGTAGCTTAGAAAAAATATTTTAAGAGGGAAATATATTTTACAATGGTTATGTTCCTTACCTTGAAGAATGAGCCTCAAGAAACTGACGGAAATGTTCAAACTCCAGCTTGTTGTTAAGCAGATCATTAAAATTAAAATGCCTATATTCTGCAGGAACACTATTCCAGTACTCTGTTTGTTTAGAGATATCAGGATGTGAGAGAATACCAGTTGCAGTTCCACCAGTAGTGCCCTAGTAAAATAATGCTTTTCATAAAAATCTCTTAAACACAGCAAATTATTTTTCAAATTTAAATAAACCGAAATAAAAATTAACTGTTAGGCCAATGCCATTTAACAGGTCAGTGGTAGAACTGGGTAAAGAATCTAGAATCTGGTTCTAAACTCACATAAAATTCTCTTCTGTTCCTTTACATTCCATTTCCTTCTTTTCAGGAACATTCAGTAAACATTTATTATATACTTGCTTATAAAATAGTAATTTTATTCTTTTCATTAATACAGAAGCAATGTCTTTTGTAATAAAAAGAAAACAAAAAGCATACATAATGCTACCATTCAGAGACAACCACCATTAACATTTTTATATATATCCTTCTAATCTTTTTTATCTACATACAGGTAGTTTATTAAAAATTAAACCAGGGCTATACAACTGTGTATGGTTTTATAACTTGGTTCTTTTTCTTAACAATATATCATTAACATAAAACATTCTTTTATCTGTAACAATTTCAAAAATTATAGAATAATGTAAGATGCTTTTCTAATAAAGATTACATTCTTTAAATGTGATCTCCTTCCTATAAAAGTTAACTTGGGGGTATTTTTAAGACCTATGAAGTTTGCAGGCAGTTTATAAGCCCTTTGGAGCAAAGAGTGAAAGAGGCTTCCTCTCTGAAAAACCCTTCCCTCTGTAATTCCTTAGATGGTTAACCCATCTCCATATGTTTTTGAAAAGCATCAGGCCATGATGTAAACTACCAATATTTTCAAAGTCAGTTTTCCATAGGAAGAAGGGTTATGGGGAATGATATTAATTTTAGTTCATAAAGTTTAAAATACAATTTTACAATATGCTATCTTTGTGGAGTTTCATGTATGCTTTACAAGATATTAATCAGTAGTGTCTCCAATAGAGAATTTCTGTGTTAATGAGGCAACTATCATGAAGGTTACATTTAAAAAAGAACTTTACTGTTTTTGTAAAACTTTGTTGTAAAAGAATAAAAATTTCAGAGACGTACAAAGAAGAAAGTAAAAATCACCTGAAACCTTACCACTCAGAGCTAACTATCTTTAACATTTTGGTGAACATCTTTTCAGATACCTCTTTGCATATATGTATTCATGTAGAAATACATATACAATTTCATGTAAATAAGATCATGCAATACCAGTGTTTTTGTTCCTTACATTTTACAGAATATGTTCATGTCAATAAATATGAATCCAAACTGTCATTTTTATGTAGATACACATTTAATATTATTGTTTTATGAATCATTCATGGTTTGCTTAAGCCAATCCAAAAGTTTTGAATTTATAAATCAAAATAATACTTTCATATCCTAGTCTTTTTATTGACTTCCCCAAATTCTTTCCATATTTTTAATAACTTCTGCCTATTGATATCATACAATAGATCTTTTTCTGTTTGGAAAACTCATTTTAACTCTTTTGTGACTGGACAACAAATAGACATGCCACCATACAGAAAATCACCAATAACATTCAAGGGAATATAATGTGGCCTGAAGGCTCTTAACTCTCAGCAAAGGCAAACAAGGAGCTTGGCAGCCTGTGTACCTTATCTCCTTTGTTTTTCTGGCTTTGTCATGAAATGTGTCAATACAATGTGACACCTATCAAATGTAGCATCCTAGACAAAGCAGCAACAGAAAAATGAAACTGCTTGTCCCCTACATTATCAATATATGATCTCCCACACCCACCCCTGCCAATATGTGTGGTGGTAAACCCACCAGGATACAAATTTGTTTTTCTAGGTAGAGAGTTGTCTTACCTCAACTTTCTTGGAAAATGTCTCTTTATGCAAAGCCTGGAGTTTTCTGAAGTATATGGAGTCTAGCTGTCGAGTTTCTTCCACCAGCTCCACCTAATAAAATAATAATAAAACTCACAACATCAATAGAATATGCATGATGAAAAAGTGGGGACGAATGTACAGTCTGCCAGTGACACTGGGCTAAGAAACCAGTATGCTTGCCAATAAAGTAAATTAGTTTGGAGGCAAAAGCAGGAAGACCAACACAGTAAAAAATATCAGTTACAGCAAAGTCAGACTTTGAATGAATACAATAAAAAATACATACATTTCTAGGTAATGATATAATGCCGTGATTGTCAACTGGTGTGCTGCAAGAATTTTTAAAACATGCAGTACCTGACTATTTAGTCAGGGGCACTGACCTCTTTTCCCTTAAGATTGTCAAAAAAAATGGCAACAGCCAACAACAATAGACGTTCAGTGTGAATGCCATTTTCAACCATAAATATGTAGGTCACATAACAGAGTTACATCTTATTGGTCACATCTCATAATAAGGTCATGTCTGATTGGTTAATCCTTGATACCAGAAATCCTTATATACAAATATAGGCACCTGCTTTTTTAAAAATCACTTTGGAGCAAAAAGGGTAGGTAATTACTACTATTATTTCTTGTAAATCAATCAAAATTAAACCTAGTTTTGGTCAGATTAGCAAAAATATATTTGTTGGTGTGCCACAGAATTTAAGTAACTAGTTTATGTGCCATGAGATAAAAAAGGTTGAAAATTGCTGATACAGTGCCACCAAGGGGCCTACTCCTTTCTGGATACACTTGAACTAACAAACGATGGAAGCCTGTTGGGTCACATGTCCAGTTTCTATTCATCATAACAAGATAACAGTCACGAAGGCAGGCACTACTAACTTTAGGCACCACGTAATCCACAGAACACGAAATGACCGGACTCCATTGTCATTAGTCTGTGAGCAAAGGTTTTATTGGTGTAGCAAGAGGGGGAGAGTGTTAATCATCAACTTAAACTTCATAGTAGTTCTCAGCCTTCAGATGAATATTGCACTGTTTTATATAGTCAGGGAACCAAGATCATTCTCCATTTCTCTGTTGCAAGGAAAAAGTCAGTTTGGCTGGCTGAGAACGTTGTGTATTTAATAGCTAGTTTGGGTGGTCTCCTTTGTTATCCTCTTTGGGAAAGAGTCTATCTGCGTAAATCCAGTCAGCTGGACTTTTAGAGAAGTCTCTGGGCTGAATTTAAGGATGTTTCTAGAATTAAGAGAGATTTATTTTTCTTCTTAGTTAAAAGAATGTATAGCCCAGCCAGCATGGCTCAGTGGTTGAGCATTGACCTGTGAACCAGGAGGTCACAGTTTGATTCCCAGGTTGTGGGCTTGATCCCCAGTCGGGGGCATGCAGGAGGCAGCTGATCGATGACTGTCATCACTGATGTTTCTATCTCTCCCTCTCCCTACTCTCTCTAAAATCAATAAAAACATATTTTTTTTTAAAAAGAATGTATAATTTGTCCCATGCATTTTTATGAGAATCATTACTAATGCCAAAACCTTTTGGTTTAGGGAATCTAGTTATAATTCTAAATCTTTATCATTTCAGGACCATATCTCAGGTTCATTTTCCTATACACCATATATTATATTTAAAATAACAACTAAAGAGATTTTTTTTAATTTCATAGGATAGCCTAATTTTCCAAGTGTAATCTATGTATTTTTGTAGTAGAAAGGTTGCAATGTTAAATTTTCAAAACAAAGAGAAATCAAAAATAAAAATGTAATTATTTTGGTCTCTGAATTTAGTAAACCCTAGGGTTGTTTTAGTCACAATCCAATAAGATCACTCTATCCGAGGTGCTTCCGTGTGAATTTTATCTTAATTACCTAACCTATCCTTTCTGGTAGAAAGCATGAAGAGATACGAACAAAACACAGTAACACAATACCGGAGTCCCACCTGAAGTGACCTCATGGACAGGGTACATGCATTAACTTAACATAAAAAATACCCATGAGTGGTTTTAATTTGTGATTCAAAATAAATATTTAACAAAATTTCCTCCACCCGTCAATAAGAGGAGTGAAAATATTCGAGCACTGAGGCTTAACATGACCTCTTCGGGAATGAAAAAAGATGTGTTGAAACTTTTATCCTGTCAAGCAGTCTGACCTGCTGAACATCTGGGGAGCTTTAAAAGAGCAGCGCTGAAGTCAGAGAACACGCTTTCCACAATACATACGAAGCGTTTATGTTTTCCATGGGGATGATATTTATGGTAACTCATCCAGCTTAAAATTAAACGAGCTTTGTCCATTAATCAAAATTAAGACCGCTGCTGAAAAATGGCAAGAAGGGACAAAGCCAGTACATTCTCATGGCATATTTTGTTGGTTTACAGGAAACCAAAATTCAGATTGATCTCTGCTGACATATTTGTACAGAGAACTAAAAATGACACCGATGTAAGTCTTTTGTTAAGAGACAACAGGGAAACTCTGAATCCCCGCCCCATCTGCGGTCTTTTCCAGTTTTCTTCTGGTGAGTTGCCAGTGCCCCTTATCATCAGTTTTACTATAAGCCTGAACGGCTCGCACAGCTCATCACGCCCCGGTACCTGTCTGTAAGACACCTGATCTGACTGCACCAGCATCGTCCAGGGCTCAAGGAGCAGCAGCAGGATATATTCCTCAGCTGTGTCAAAAAGGTCTTCAAATGGTGGCTGTATTTTCATATAAATTTCTTTTTTCCTTTCCTGTTGGAGTCCAATGTCAAGAGTGGCCGAAGGAGCGACATACGTGGCAAAAAGATACTAAGGGAGACGGGAAGACAGGGGAGGTTGTTGGGAGAAACCATATAGTTAGTAGGTTCCTCAGCAAAGGCAGTTTTTAAAAGGTAAGAAAAGGCAAACAAACTCAAGAAATTTTTTTTAAAAGATGTGTAAAACTCAAGACTGCTAAAGCAGTGTGTCTATTCAAAAGACTGCTTTCGCTCTCTTTTCCGATCTCTTCGTATGTAACTAGTTAGCCAGTGGAGCCTACCCAAGAGTAGGTGATTTAGATTCTGCAGTTTTTCTCAGGTTACTACTATGGATTATTATGATTGGTTTCAAGTTATATGTTTCCTTTTCTCCCCTTATGTTCGTGGCAGTTCTGTGTGTGCTACTTCGCTAGGTGGTTTGAAATGGCCTTTTGAAAGCAAGAAGCAAGAAGACACTAGGGCTTCAAGGTCTTCTAGTTTAGAGACCCACAGGGCTGCCTGCACTACCCAACTGAGTTGCCGAGTTCTTAAAATTTCTTTCTGCTGTAAAAATGTCTCCATCTGGTGTCCAATGCTGTGAAAGAGACACAAGAAGGAAATAAGAGTGAATGGCAAGATAGAAAGAACATCCAGCCTCCTAGGTGTGTGGGTGTCTATTTCATTGTACTCATTTGTCTCCTCTCTCAATAATAGCTACTTAAATCTGAGAAGCACTTTAATAACATTTTATTTTTTAAATGTTACAAACTGGATGTCAGATTTAAATGTAGTTTTACTAAGAGTATCTAATTAATTGTATTTTGTTTCAATTTTATTTTTATACTTAAGACTTTGGAGTTGATACTATCCAGACTTGACAGATAGATAGATGATAGATGATGACAGATGATAGATAGATAGATAGATAGATAGATAGATAGATAGATAGATAGATAGATAGATGATAGATGATAGATAGATAGATAGATAGATAGATAGATAGATAGATAGATAGATAGATAGATGATAGGTAGATCTAAAAATATGTGCCAAATGCCAAATAATATGCTTATGTAAAATAATATTTTAAAAGTTTTAAAGGGTCCACATTAATAACATAAGCACTTACAAGTATCCACTACATCTTAGACCCCTGGATAGGTGCTATGTAAGCAAAGATTAATGAATGAGGCCTAATGCTTGCCCTCAGGAGCCCACTGGTGGTGACATGGAGATGAAAACCAGTGGCTACAATACAGTATGAAAAGTACCACAATGGAGGCATGCATTGCAAATAAGATCTTCAATAACTGTCTGACCAATCTTTTCAAGTTCATCTCCCATTAAACACCTTTTAAATTTTACACTCAAATATTAAATTTTCTTAATTTCCCTACACCTTACTGTTTTGCCATTTCATACCACTGCACATTGTTCCTTCAATCTTGGACATTCACATTACCCCATGCACCTTGTCTGCTGGATAAAGTCTGATTTGTTCTTTAAAATCAATGGGAATTTCTCTTCCTTGAAGAATCCTTCACTCACACCCTCCTCCCAAGATCATACTTTTCAACTGCTATGCCAGTCACACTATAATGCAATGATGCATTTATGCATCTTCTCTTCTGGAACAAGGTCTTTGAGGGCAATTACTTCAGCTTACTCATCTATGATTCTCCAACTCCTAAAACTTTTCTTGGCAGAGAATAGATGCCATAAATGTTTATTGAATTGTACTGAATCCACAGACAGACTCATTCATGTCTTGGAATGGGGAAGGAAAATATTCAGAAACTCTTCCAAGAGAAGATAAGCTTCTCTTATCCTTAATCCTTAAACTGAACCTTTAAAGATGAGTTGGAGTCAATCAGGCAAAAGAGTTGATGAGAAAGATGGTTCAGGAAGAAAGAAAACATGGGCCAGGGCATGGGGACCTATGAGGGTTATAACCCGTGAAGAGATTTGAGGCTTCAAGTAGGTAACACTGGCCAGAGGACAGAGTTAGAATAAGAGAGGATGTTGTAAAGGGAGGCAGGTACCAGATCGTGGATATGATCTTTTATTCTTTGTTAAGGAATTTTTTACCTAAAAATACAGAATGACATAATTGGATATGAATTTTAGAAATAAATCACTATGGCATCAGGAGGGAGAAACAGTTTGAGTAGATTAAGATTTGAGGCTGTTTGGAAGTCATTTCAATAGTCAAGTACGAAACTTTATGACACCTTCATCTCTTACCTGCTTTTCCACAATGGCCTCTTAGACAGTCTTTCCAGGCTCCTCTTGGCTTTCCTACAGTCTTACCACAGCAAACAAGAAACCACCATGCACATCACTCTTCTCTAACTTTCCAGTAACTTTCCATCTCACACTTAAAAACAGCCATAGTCTTATAATTACCTGTCAATGGAGGTTTTAGAAGTTTCTCAGTGCCAAGGGGATGAGGGTTATTACAGGTCAGGACCTGCCAGTGGGGAAGCCCCTATAAGCACCATAGGCTCTCAAAACTCCTAAGAGCTGGGGCACACCAGGTACGGACCCTAGCCTTAAACCTTAAGTGCCAAGAGAAAATAACTGCTAACCTGTAATTATATACCCAGCTAAAATACCCTCCCAAAACGGAAAAAAAAAAGATGTCAGAAATCAAGAAATGAAAACAGAATTCATCACCAGCAGACCTGCACTAAATTAATTAATTAACTAATTTAAGGGAAGCCCTAAAAAAAAGCAAGATGGAACAGAGAACAAGAGAAAGCATAAATATTAATTGTAAAATATAATAATGAAGAAAGTCAGAGGAAATAGTAAAAGAGTCTAAGAAAGAGAAGGCAGAATTGAAGGTGCAGGTTAAACTGTGATTGAAGTGACCTACCTTGAGGCCCATTAGAGGTAAGAAAGCAGATGAGGTTGGTGTCAGGGCAGCAACACAGTAATACGAAGGGGGAGTACCAAAGAGCTTGAGGTGAAGATAAAGGCCAAGGGCGTCTAGAGTAGTTTAAAAAGGTAGAATCCACTTTTTTATACAGTTCCCCTTAAAGGGAGTACTACAAAGTTCAGTGTATTATAGGCACTCAATAAATATTTACTAAGTGGACACGCGGGACATTTATGATCTGAAAGAGGAGTGTCAGCAGAGTTCAAAATTCGAAGCTGAAGTAGTTTCAGTTTGGGGTAGATTCTAAAATGTGGCCACCCCATAGTTAAATTAGGAAAAATAGAGATTAAAAGCACTGGAATTGGGTAAGTTAAGAAACACTGAAACATACAGTTATAGGGCTATCAGAGTGGATGCTGAAAAAGCTTCAAGGTGATAAAATAGAAAAAGTAGGGAGAACTTTCATGAGTCATGTAATGAAAATTTCTAGGAAGGTAAAATAGAACCTAAAAGATCTTTAGATAATGTTAATGAGGTTTAAGAGAGGAAGAATTACAAAACATAGCAGACTGCAAAATTTTTGACGTTATTAAAAGATGAGTCCTGAATAGCAGCAGCAGAGAACTCTCTTCCTGAGTGCCGAGAGAAGGGGCATATTTGAGAGTCATCCGAGATGTTCTATTTAATTAGGCAATCTATAGTCTGGAAACTTAGTTCGCTAAAACACAGGTACATATTCTGCTGGGCTGAATAGTCCAAAGTGAACCATACTCTTTCCAAATGATTACATAATATTTAAAATGAAATTTGCTACACACACACATACACGGAAAATTTTTCTAACCTTGGGAGTTATTTAGAAGAATGACTTGTAAATCTAACCAGTCTAACAAGCTAGGGTTGTATCAGATTCAAATCTGTTCTTGAATATTTTCTAAGCTTGAAGTTTTAAAAACGAACTAATTAAAATAATGCCATACTAAGGTAAATTAAGAAACTAAAGACTAAAATGATCAAATTACCAACATCAATCAATTTCTCTAGAATTCCCTTCAATAATTTCAAATTTACCTCAAAGGTAAGTAAACTTGACTCCCCACATCACTTAGGTTAAAAGTCAGTAGTAAAGCTATATTTGGGCAGGAATCTCCTCTAATGGCAAAATAAAGATATACATATATCTCTTTGGATCTCTTCCACATATAGTTGACTGTTAAGTCCCTGAGAATGGATGGAGTCTTTCATTCATTTAGTCATCCTTCCATTCATTCTAAATTTAGCATTATGCTAGGTGCTAGGGGATCAGTAATAAACTATTAACAATAATTTTTAAAAAGTAGATACAATCTGTCTTCATAGAGCTGTGGTCCAGTGGGAGAGATGTACAAGTACAAATATAAGTGCAGGGTCCCCTGGGCACACATGAGCATGATCCCTAAGCCAGATCTCAGGAGTCAAGGAAGACTGATTTCCTTCCTGAACTCAAAGCCTGTGTTTCTAGCTGCCTGCTTGTTACATCTACAAAGAGAGCCCACGGACCCTCAAACTCAATGACTCAATAATATAATGAATGACATTTCCCTAGTTTTCCAAGCCTTTCCCTTCCTCCCGTTTCCAGTTTTTATTAATAACATGCTAGTCACAGCACTTTCTTTGACTTCCCTGTTTTCTTCTCCTTCCTCAAATGCAAATCCTATTAATTTAATCTCTACCATAGAACAAGGAAAGATCAACAAGAACAAATATAAAAACATGGGGAGAAAATAAGCAGCAGAAGTTCCATCCCAACGAGAAACATCATAAAACTCCATCTTCTGATCAAGCTGGGTCAGACCCTTTCCAGGCTGTGTCTACTCCCTTCCTTCCTGACCTCACACTCTGCTCAGGAAGCCACTGTGGTCCATGCGCATTACTTAACTGCATATCCCACAGTCTCAAGGAGCTATAGTTAGGGGAGCCGTATGTCCCCAGTCCAGTTTAAGCCTACTGTTCTGGCATAATTATTAATAGTTCCCTTTTCACTCTCAAAGGAGTTCTGGTTTAGATTATAAATTATATGCTCTCCCTATATTCAACTGCTACCAGTTAGATAAAATGATGAAGTTTCTCTAAAACAGGACTCCCAGAAATGCTGGACACAGATTTAAAACTGAAAATAAAGGAAAGAAAGTCAGAGGACATTCCTTGCTAACATACATACATTTGTCTAATTTGCAATCAATCATATGAACTGAATAGCTGCTAAAGGCCAAAATCCCAAACCAGAAGTATTTATTTAGAATGTGGATTGAAGCTTCACAGATTTCCTTGTTAAGAATAAATGCACTAAGTGAAAATCCTAATATAGATTTTAAAATATTGTATTTAAAATACTGTATTTCCCCTCTCTGACTGAACCTAAATTTAGGTATTCCTGTGCCCTGTGTGTGTGCGCGTGTGGCTTCCTCATAGCCAGTTTATCAGAGCATCGTTGTTCATTATCACCCAAGTAATTCCTTTGTTCAAGTATCAACCCCTACTACGATAACCACCACAAGACTCCCACCTCCTCGATTCTTTACCAGCCTTAAGATAAAATCATAGAACAGGAAACATTAGAGGGGCTGGAAAGGTCACCCTCTCCCCACCGCGGCGTCCCACACCGACATTATGCACATTTATTGCCGCTCTTCCTCACCTCCCCAGGGTGTCTAAGCGGGTAAGGACAAGAAAACTGAATTTGATGAGGCCTCACAGGGAATTTCTAGAACATTCAACTGAATTATGCCATTAAAATCTGAAAATGTCTTCTAATATGTGTCTCTAATAATCCAGGGACAAGCTATAAGTGAGTAACTGGGACTGATTATACATATAACAAACACAAGGGATGTAACCCTATATATAAAACAATTAAAAAGCTAAACAACACCTGTACATTTTTTACAAACGTGATAAAATTTATTTTAAATGGATGTAAACTGACTTTAAGATGGAATGTAAAGATTATGCTATCCGATAACTAAATAAAACAGTCTAACTACGGGTTAGGACATTAAGTATCCTGGGTCATTTGCTTTTTATTGGCCACCCAGCTCTTCCTTTCTAGCCACCGAGCAAATAACAATGCAGCTAATGTGGGAGAGGAAAATGCTCCCTTTATACCCAGTCAGCTGCTCTGATTCACATTACAGCAGAGATTCACTCGCGCACAGCTGTGGCCGACGTGATTCCAATTTAAACACTGACCTCCGATGCTTGAACAACGCAGCAGGAAGGCCTCTGAGAAGGGATACAAGCAATGCCTGTCTGATCCCACTGCCTGGCACTGCGCGCAGCAGGCCCGCAACCCGGCTCTCCCCTCTCCGGGAGACGCCAAAGGTTATGTAATCAGGAAATGCACTCGGGCAGCCTGCCCGGCCCCTCTACACCTGTGCCTGTGACTCACTTTCTTGGCCACCGTATCAGATAGGGGTGGAAAAAAGGCAATGCTTCTCCCTAAAAAAAATAATAATAATAATCTCTTATAGTCCTGAAATTCTGGGGGTTGATTTTGTTTGTTTGTTTAACTAAGCTCTCAAGACCATATAACGGTTAACAAGACCATCAGAGAAAAAGATGTAGGATGGAAACTGGACACAGGAGGAAGAATTGAATTGGAGAGCAGAGTGGAAAATAAAGACACCTCCCACCCCAAATGAAAAGAAAAAAACACGAAAATGCTTCTACATTTGCCTCTTCAAGGAAATGTCAGATGCTTTACTTATTTACTTATTTATGTGAGATCTCATTGGCTTTCTTAAGCAATTCATGAGTCGGGCAGCATCCCCTCTAGCAACCAGAAGGGCGCTCTTCACATGCTTTACTTACCTAATTCGAGCCAATATCCTGTACACAACACTATACTGCACTACACAGGAGATGGTTCGAATTAAAATACATTTCCCATTGCAATTTACATGTTTTCCAACTCTAAGATATTTTTCATGCAAGATTCAGCACTGCCACTTGATAGTTTTCAAAGTCGTTTTGAAAGTGTATGTTAATGGGCCTGTTCTTGGATGGAAGTGGATCCCAGTCTCCTTTCAAACGTATCATTTGCATTCCAGGCTTAGCGTTCCCTCATTTTACTCATCCTGAGACCCTGCAGTGTGTTCGTGTTCTCTCACTGGTCATAAAGCCTAGGTAGACGTACCTGAGAAAGAGAACTATGGGTTTATTGAATGTATTCTTGTTTTTAACAATGTCAAAAGCAAACCATAAAATGTTTTTCACAACCATCAGTGCTATTTGTATTTCTCTTTGTACTGAAGATTAAATAAGGACAGCTATGGGGTTAGACCAATTACCATGCTGCAGAAGCACTGAGCAAGCATTCCCACTGTGCCAAAGGTGAGCACGGTCTGGGGAAGCATCTTTTCCATAAGTAGGGGCCATCTGATGAGCTGCAGCTTCACACTCATCTGTGTTCCAACGAAAACAAGAATCGTTTCTGTGTAGACTTAAAAGGCAAAGTCAAGAATAATACCAAATGTTGTAGCACATGTGTTGATTTGTTATGTTACATTTCAGCTGTTAGTTATGCTAATGGAACAGTTTCACATACTTCGTTTTGATGTAGTTATTTTAATAATCGTGTGGATGTATCTTTCTATGACTGCCTTGTAACACTGATTGCATGATGTTCTGCTGTCACCACCAGGCCAGAACTGGAAGTAAGAAAGAGAAATGTAAAACTTCACCTCAGAACTGCAGGACTTGAAATGAGCCCCTCGGTACACTAGGGGCAAAACGTGTCGAAACCTATATGCTGTGAGATCCTAAGACTAGTTTACAGGACATCTAGCAGAACATGTCACCGCACCAACTAAAAGCGAGTATTCACGCGCAGAGACCAGCAAATGCTACAAAGCACGGCTGCTTCATTCCTCCCCTGGAAAGCTGGTTATCAGCACATCTCTAATTATAAGGCAAATGTACTTCTCTTTTCCTATCATGATGGGCAAAGAAAGAGAAATAAAGTAGGAAAAAGGCAAATGACATCAAATGATTCACACAGTCGCTGGAGGCGAAACCACATAACAGAACAGACCAGTTCACACCAGAACATGCCAAGTTGTAACACAACATACTTATATACTGTTGAACTGACATCCACTTTTTAAAAATATGGATAAAGGAAAGGTCTTTTAATACTTAAATTAGAGTAAAGCTGAACTACAAGAGGAGGGCAAACAAGCTTTTCTTTATAACTGTTTTCATTTTGGACAGAATTTATCTAGAAAAGATACAAGCTAAGATTCAGATATTAAATTTAACTTCAGTTTGATTAGTAAGTCAGAAGAGGTAAGAGTTCAGAGGGGAAGAACTTGTTAACTCGTCCTCATGAGAAAGTATGAGAACAGCTACAAAGAAGAAACGTCGAAAGCATCATGAGAAATAAAATTAGGGCTACTGGATTCGATGCAGCGTCTGGACCGCAGAGACCAAAATCACTTCACAAATCGTCTCAGACAGAATAGAACAAATGTCCACAGCACTGCGACAGCAATAATAAAATAACACATTGCTGAACTTGGGGGCAAATAGCAAGTAACATAGGGTCTTCCCAACTGGGCTCAGTACTTCTGTTCTTGGAATTGACATGAAACAATAAGATGAAATTGCACCCAAAGACTAACGGGTCCCTCGAGGAGTTTATAAAAGGAACACGAGTGCCCTGATACCGAGCACTTTCAGAAATCATAAACTATTTTCTTCAGCAAAAAGAGCAGTCTCTTTCCATAACCATTCACAGCTCTCGCAGGCAGAGAACATCATTATCTGAGTTCATATGAGGCAGAAAAAGAAAATAACAAGCAAGTTTGAGCAATCCAAATTTTTTTTTCTGGAAGAAGAGGAAAAACTGATGATTTTTAATGACCTCTCATGTCCCAGTAGGAGCTCAAAACATTACTGAGGAGCTTTGCTGAGAGGGAATAAATTACAGATGGAGCGTTCCACAAGTGGATTTTCATGTGAAGGACCTTGGGGTTTTCCAATTAGGAATGTTAAAAATGGGATCGAGACATTGCAACATCCTGGGACTGAGACTCAAACTACTACCGAGATCAACACAAGATGGAGTTGCACAAAAACGATAATGTGATGACAATGAAATTGAGGGCCTCTGGCAGTCACTCAGACTCTGCTAAGAAGAACTCACTGAGAGGAAGGACCTAAGAAAATGCCAGTAGGATAAAAGAATAAAAGAACCTTGAATCACTTTGGACAAAACGAGAAACCAGAAGGGAAAACAGAACGCGCTGAGTAAAGCCAAAACGAACCGCAAACTCAGGACGAAACACACTGAGTTTAAGACCAACTTGGGCCATTGCTTGAAATGTTTTAAGCAAAATTGATTAATATATGATGGTATAAAATAAACAATTTCACACAAAAAGATTTATCACAAAGCAGTTTAGGGTAACCAAAGGAACAAATATGCATTTTGATAATTTTATTCATTTAAAAAAACAAACTTTTAACTCACAAAAGCAAAATATATATTTAAGCTGATGGAATTATTTAACCTCCAATAAAAATAATTTCTTGAAACTCAGTGAACAAAGGCTAATTCAATGAGAAAAGCATGACTATATTAACATTTTTGGCTTAAAAAAAACAAGACCCTGCTGAAAAGGGAAGCTAATGCACGCCAGCAAAGCACAAGAGACTGACACATAAAACCAGAGCAGGGGGGCGTCGCTTTACAATGAGAAAAGCAACTTTCAGACAAGCTGAGTGTTTGCGGTAACCAGGACATCGCCTTGGAAAGCGAGCTCCAGCGGAGCAGGTTGCCTGGCGTCGGAATAAGGAAGGTTAACTATGATCGCAGTGAGCGGTCCCTCCATCAGGATCCATCAGGCTGGCCCGGGCCTGCTGCAGGGCATCGCCACTGTCCACCTCTGAGACTCTTCCCTTCCTGGAAAGCCTCTGCTGACCAGTGGCCCCTCTTGACGACAACACTGTTTCTTTAGATGTGCTGCTTACTTCACCGCAAGCCTTCCACATGTGAAGCCATTCTGTGTCTCGACAACTGCTCAACCTGCTCTGAATTCTTACACACGGATTTCATAGTTTACGTTCTGTGGGTGAAGTGGGAGAGGACCGGGAGACCTCACTGTTGCTCTGGAGAAACGTGTTAAGAGCTCTTTATGAAGAGCAAACTTGGACTATAGACATAGTATGTCTGGAAAGACAAATGCTGATCATTGCTGAAGGTGGGGGATGGCATATGGGGGTTCATTAAACTATTTTATCTTAAAAAAGTCCTAAGTAAAAACACCTGGCTGGCAATCATATATAATAATCAATTATTACCTATAATCAGGTTTACAGTATGTTGCTAAGAATAAAAACATACAACATAAACCAAGCAGGCTCTCTTCATGGAACTTATAGTCCAGTGGGAGGAAATGTTAAAGGTGAAATCTGATATTTAATGTTCATAAAGATATTTTAAGATATTAAAGTGAAAGATGAAACAAGGTGGATAAACACACTCCTTTCTCTAGAGACAACAAGATAGCAATGACTTAAAAGTTAAGAATATAGAGTCTGGAATCAGAGTGCTTGGCTCTAATTCCAAGCTCACTAATTGCTAAGTGGATGGCTTAGGAAATTCTTCAATTCCTCTATGTCTCAATTTCCTAAACTATAACATGTGGATAATATCAATATCTATCTCTTAGGATTGTTAAGAATTTTTTAAAATATTCATACAAAGTGATTCCCACAGAACCTAACAGACAGTAAACATTAAATAAATGTCAGGTATAATAATAATTATGGTTTAGAGAAGTTTGGTGCTGGCTTTTCTGGAAACAAGAGGATTAAGAGAGGATCTTTGGAGATCCTATTTTGGTCCATAATCCTAGAGTGTTCAGAATCTTAAGACTGGATGTGGAGAGCTGGTATAAACATCGGGAAGAGGGGAAATGAATGAATAACTGGAAGGCAGGAATCTACTTCACTAGCAAGCACACGAAATGAGATGCAAGATGAGAACCCTGCGGATTCTGTGCTCAGTGATTCATAGAGCTCGGGATTCCAAGCCTGGCTGCTACTTGTGACCATCTCTCTGGTAACAAAAACAAATAGTTTAACAAAGCCTGAATAATAATTGCCCTGCACTCAAGAAACAACCTAATTATAAAGACACTGACTTTGACCATAAAGCTATAAAGAGGTACCTGATTTTCCATATTTAACCACCGCCCCAACCTCACCCCTCACCCATGCCCATTCATCTTTTAGAAAACACAGCTTGGTTCTTACTGTTGTATGAAGAAATAATGAACCCTGTTAGTGCACCTGAAAATACACTACCCAGCTCATAGCACTTTAGTGAAAATGTCAGGACCACCCTGAAGTATTTAAGTCCTGTAAATGCCAAGTAAGGAGAGGAGCTAAACAATTAAGGTAATGGATGACAGCAAGCAAAGAAAAAGCAAGCTGAATATCAGAAAGGTCCTCTACACTGCCCATCTTATGCCAAAAGTTTTTTCAAAGAAATCTGTGGTAACACCCAAGGTTTTGGTTACTTAAAATTGGCTCAGACGTCACTGGGAAACATTGTCAGCACAATGCAAATTTTATGGGAAAAGAACTACATGGCCTCCTCTGTCTTAATTTTTCTAGGGTTCTCTGGAAAAGCCAGCAAAAGAAGAGCACATTCTTGCCCTAGCCAGTGTGGCTCAGTGATTAGAGCGTCAGCCCTCGCACTGAAGGGTCCCGGATTCGATTCCAGCCGAGGGCACGTACCTGGGTTACAGGCTCGACCCTGGCCCTGGTCGGGGCACGTGAAGGAGGCAACCAGTCGATGACGTTTCTCCCCCCTTCCACGCTCTCTCTCTCTCTGAAAAGCAATGGAAAATATATCCTCCCGTGAGGATTAACAAAAAACCAAACTGCTGTGATTCTGTTAAGTACACTTTGACTTGAACTCTATTTTGAAACTTAAACTAAGCTATACTGTTGTTTGAATGAGTAGCTGTTGGTTTAGGAGCTGCTGCTCCCCACCCTACTTTCTTCAATCTTGTCAAGCTCCTGTCATCCTTCCCTGTTACTCAGGTAACTGGCAGGACCTTGAGTATTAACTCTAATAATAATAATGTCCACTTACTCCACCCTACAGAAACTCCTGTCTACACGTCTCACTCGGGCCTCTCAGAAGGCCTATTCGGTAGTCTGGAGTAGAGAAGGTAAAATGCAGCAGTGAGGTAGGTTCGTCATCTCAAGTTTGAGCTGAATTTCATTCCTGGTCATGAAGCCTTGACAAGGTTAACATTTCAGAGACCTAGGTGTTTTTTTAATCTTTTAAAAAATAGGATAAAATACCTTCTGTGTTTACAATGAGTATGAAATAAGAAAATACATGACTGCTTCTTACAGAGGCTTCCTTTTCTGGCACTTGGGCAGGCTAGATCACCTGGAAACCCTTCCTCTACAGAATGCCACAAAATATTAGATAGAGCAGTAACAGCAGTGGAAACCAGCTGAATAATATTTTCAAAGTTCTAAGGGAAACTGTCAACCTAGAGTTCTCCATTCGGCTAAATGATCAATGAGAGCACAAAATAGGTATTTTCAGATAAATGAACCTGAGAGATTTTTCCCACTAGTGAATCCTCGTAAAAAGCACTAGAAGATGTTCTTCATAAATTAATCCCCAAAAGGGATGTGGTGCACAAAGCAGTGGCAAATGAGAAATCTGTGTGTGACTAAGTCTACACATTATTAAAAAATAATGACGACTACATGACTGGTATGAAATAAAATTTAAAATGCTACAAAAAATGATATCTAAAATGTGCGAGGTGTGGTAGAATTAGTGTTCTCAGATCCTTCGCTTTTTGAGAGGACAATAAATATAATGATTAATTGTGTACTTGGTTAATTTCAGGATGCATGTTAAAATTGTAAGAGTGAAAACAGAAACAGAAGGAAATAAAATGTAAAACAGTACTACCCACATTTTACAAAACATGAAACTGAAGCTTATTAAAGTGACTGACTTGACCGAGTTGTCCCAGCCAATAACTAGCTTAATGTGCCTTAAATTTGTGTGTTTCGATGGCAAGTTCTGTAATTTTTTCTTCTTCTATGTCATATAGCCTCTGATCTAGGGGATACATGAATTGACACTGTATTACTCTACTGTTCGAGTCAATAAGGCAAAAACCTCACACTGCTGCAAGAACACCTGTGTGTTAATAGGGCTCTGGGGTAAAAGCGCTGTGGCTCTGTCTAGCGACCTCCTATTTCCCATTTCCGTTTCGTCCCTGCCCACCCCTGACCCATTAGTCTTACCTCCTCCACGTTCCTTTTCCCCTAGGCTCTAATTTATACTACTTTTTCTCTCTTCCTCCCTCCCATTAAAAATATTTTTAATTTTGTACATGTCTGTATCTGTGTATACATATGTGTAAACATGTATAATATTTATGAATCATACCTGTTTACTATTTCAATACATATGTTGCCGAGAGTGGTAACTTTGAAATGCATGCTTTTATGGGAATACAGTTTGTTTGAAAGATTTCTACAAAGATGGAAGTTACAAAACACAGTGGTGCCCAGATCTGCTTAATTTATTGTAGTTACTCTATGACTGAAGCAAGTGTGTAACGTTAAAAAAGCAGCAGGGCTACCTGGGAAACAATGCAGGCTCCAAATCTTAGGAGTGAGAGATGGTCCCCTGGCAAGTTGTTGCTAGAGTCAAAGACTGTATCTCTGCATTATAGTGGTGATTCCCTTACTCGTCGCCAAAACCATTTCAGGCAGTTTCTAACTACACTATTCTACTGAACCATGCAGAAAAGTCTTCAGGGTGTGCCCAAGACCAGTTCAAATTCCTAGACCAGTTAGTCATGCTAACTCACTGTCATTGACCCCTCACCCCATCTAGTTTGCCTACAGATATTTCTGCAATACTTCTGAGGTAATAAAGCCTCAAGGGGTGTAATCTGCCTACTAACATACATAAAAGCATGTAAGCCTTTGGAATCAGCTCTGGGTCTCTTCCATACAACTTGTCAAATGTATAAAAACCTTATAAAATCAAGGTCATAGCCATTTTAACAAAGCAACAGCTGATTTATATTCTGCCTTTGGCATTATCAACCCAAAGATCTATATGTGAAATGTACTGTTAAAGAAAGCCATACAACGTTTCTATTATAAAGAAATGAATGGTGCCTGGCAGGCGTGGCTCAGTGGTTGAGAGTCAACCCATGAACCAGGAGGTCACGGTTCGATTCCTGGTCTGGGCACATGCCCTGGTTTTGGGCTCAATCCCCAGTGGGGAGAGTGCAGGAGGCAGCGATCAGTGACTCTCTCTCATCACTGATGTTTCTCTCTCTCTCCCCCTCTCCCTTCCTCTCTCTGAAATCAATAAAAACATATTTTTTTAAAAAGAAAACGAATGGTATTTTATACTGTGAAATAAATCTATAGAATCATGGTATTAGGCGATTCTTGTATCTGGAGACACAGAAATCTTGAGTAATTAAAAACTAAACCAATTTAGGTCATTGTTCAACTAACCAAAAATTACATAAAGTAACCAAGTAAGAAAGCAAACAAGTAAGAAAATATCACATGATTTTCTCCTCTTATTTCTCCCTTTCACTAAAAGCAAATTGCTCCATTGCTCCCCTCCACCCACCCCACTTTGAGAAGCCAAAAGAAAACCTAGGAAAGAACGAAAAGCTTATGGGCCTTGATAACCCCCAAACAGAATAACCCATCTCAGCATGACTAAAACTTGACTGTATCCTGTTTCACGATTATTCACAGCTGGTTGAATAATACCGTTACTAAGAATTAATAAGTTTACTAAGCTCAAATACAATTTCCTCTGTTACAAGTGCATGGAAATATGGTGATTACAACAAAGCACCCACTTAGTTGAGCCACTGAAGGTTTCTGGAGTACGCTTTGTAGTAGTGAAAACATAATAAAAATAATGGATGGTACTTTAAGACAAGGGCAATAGGTTAGGGGGAGAGGGTAAATAGAGAATTACAGGTAAAGGATTAACAAGCGAAAGAGCTAACTGTGTGGTCTCAGAAAATGGCACTGGCAAATCAGAGATATAATTTCATGATTTCATGAAGCCAGAGCTGAAGCCTTAGTCTCATGGTAGAAAGTACAAAGTTCTGGCAGCTGATTTACAAAGCACGGTATTAAGGCCAGAGTCAGGGTGGTGGAGGGAACAGCAAACATCCAGCAGTACTCTTGGCCGCCCTAAATAAGATTACAGCAAGGTAATAAATAACACGGCAGAACCGTGCTCAGCATCGTGCAGGGAGAGCTCCTTGGGAATGGGGTCATTTCAGATTTTAAGGACCACTTAAGTGTTTAACAGATACAGCAGTGATTAGCAGTGTTCTAGGCTTGACGACCTCTCTCCATAAAAGATCAGAAGAGTTTAAAAATAAAAAAACTGAAAACATAAGTCAGCTCAAGTCATAATTTTATTCCCTTCCCTTCTTCCACAAAAACAAAACAAAAGAAACCAAAAAAAATAACTGTCCACTCTCTCTGTCTCCCTCCACAAAGAATCCTCTGTTTCACCTCCACTTTTTTCTTCCTCCTCTGTTTTGCTTCAGGGAGGTCTTGAGACAGTCCTTCCTCCAGCTCTGAGGATCTGTCTTCTATCGTGTGTAGCACAGAAGCCCAGGGACACACAGGGCCCGCACCACACACAGCCAACGTTCTTTCCCGCCCTTCACACAGGTCGGCGGCTTAAGTGTATCCAACAGCTGATTTCTGCAGGGAGCGCCGAGGACAGCTCTGTCGATGCCTCTGCTCCCAATCACTTCAGTGATTCATTACGAATCCTCTCTCAGGGCTCTCTTTAAATCACTCATGACCAAACCAAAAAGGCATAAATTTTAAAAAATTTTAAAAGATGGGATGTTCTTTATTGGAACAAGTATTGGCAGCAAAGGGAAAATAAAGCAAACCAAGTAAAACAGATAAAGCTGAGAACCAACAAATCAGATTACAGAACAATGTTCTGCTGGCATCTAAATAAAGTAATCCCTCGGCGACATTCTAATTGTTGCCGTTTTGCCTGCACTCTCCGATTTCTCTTTGGGGCTGGACACAACTTTTCGTTTCTCTGTGTACTTTGAGCTTCACAGTGAGCCAGCATTAAATAATGTAAGTAAATACTACTTACTTGGGCTTGCTTGCATACTTTAAAAGGGTGAAGTGTTTCTTGGTAGAAAAGCTGATGATAAGCCTGTAGGTCAAACCAGAAGTACACACAGTTCTTCCACAGCTGCAGATGGAAAAAGTACATAAATTATTACCACCCAATTATCAAAGCTCCCCAAAGCTCTAATTTCAAATATAAGTAATTGCTTAGCTCCTTGGTGTTACCATAAATCAGGCTCAATTTAAGATGGTTTTATATTCTATCACATACTGGCAACATACAAAATATTTGTTGGTATTGTCACTAGAACATTATATTTTTACATGTATGCTTCCCATATAATGGGTCATTAAAATAGTAGGTGTTCTAGTTAACAAAGGGTAATCACATATTTCTGGCACGAACCCAAATCTAAAGGTATTTTGGTATATGGGCAAATGTATATCATCCCAGAACCAAGCACTACTCTTGATTTGAACCAGTGAAATACCTTTCATTTCAGCAAAGTGAAGACCTTGTGAATTTAAAAAACCCCACAAAACACTAAAAGTAAGTTTGCCACTACCCATTGCAATTTGTAATTGTTATGGTTATCAAAAATAAAATTATAGGATAGAAATAAACTCTGAATATAATATATTACATCAAAACAAAGTTAGGTGAAAATAAACTGTTATTAGCAGTGAAAGTGAGTTCTTGTCTATCTGTATTTTACTTTTCTTTTTAATTTTAGTACGATAGTGAACCAAAGAAAATTATAATTGAAACATTTAAATTTTTACTAAATATTTAGTATGAAATTTCTTACCAGAGACGGAATTTTAACATCAAATATAATTATTTGAGCATTGAATTATTTCAACCCTTCTTATTTTAAAATGAAGTAAAAATATAAAATTGTATTTAAAATATTTTCTACCTTGTTCCCTGAATGCTCACAGAATTTAGTAAAGAAGAATCCAGCTCTATTTTCTACATACAAAGATTGCAATAAATTTTCCATGTCAAATCCTCCCAAGGCACCATCTGCCAGGGTTTTAACCTAGATAACAAAACAGAAGAACATTATCCACCCAAAACATTGTAATTTTTTATGGCATTCATTGTACAACGGGTTTCATAAATTCTGCCAGGCTGTCATTTCCCCACTGGGCTATTTTCTTTTTGTACCATATGTGTAATCAGTGCAGTATGTTTGCATCTGACTGTCATACAAGGTTCATTTTTGGAGCCAAGTATAGCAGCAGAGTTTGTTCTACCTTAAACCAATCTGATCCCAAGCTTAGTGTTAAAACGACTTCCCACCCTCAACCATTTTTTTGTTTCAGACACAGTGATACCATTTTAGAAGTCTTCCAAATCACTGTTGGTGGCCTCTTTCCTACATGTTTACTGTTATTTTAGCCTTGAGGTGCTGCTATAATAGCTACAAGAGAGTTATAAAAACAACTATCTTCAAGGCCTCTCAATGCTGCTCATTAACAGTCTTTAGAGGGAGGGGGTCCCTCTCTGGACAGTCTCACCCCATACAGGTCATGGCCGTCAGAGTATAAATGACAGTGTAAGTTCTCATAAAACTGCTATTTATGGACTTCTCTGCCAACAATGCTGGCAACCGTCATACCATTCTGGAAACACAGAAAGCTGGCTATTTCTCCAAGCACAAGCGTGACTCTAGAGTGCAAAAGGGCATCTACGTTCATATTAACTCTTTGCTCTTTGCTGTGTGGAACTTAAGACTTCTTTATAATCTTAAAATAACTGTGGCATAAACGATTTAGGGTGTAAGTGAAGTTCTTGCTCTCTCTTTGTTATGGTATCTCTCTGCTTCTGTCTTTATCACCCTACTAAACAAATTCTGAGGTGAGAATTTAATGTTTTTATGATGTCTAACCATTGGCATTCCGAAGCTAAAATATCATTATTTTGGTAGGGAAATATCCTAATTAAAAAAAAGGAGAAGTGTTTGCTTAGAATAAAATAGCTCTACAAAATTATACCTAAGTGTTCAGACTATATCAGGACTACCAAGGTTACTAGCTAAAGTATAATCCTCAGGGAACATGAAATTGTCATCTAGAATTGGTGTGCTAAATCCACATTTTCAAAGAAGCCACACTACAAAAATACTTCATAAAATGCTTCATAAAAATTCTAAGCTTCCAAAACATAACATCAAATTTTTTTATCAAATGTTAAAAACTTAATAAAAATCCCAGAGGGTCTTATTTCGTGTTGGAAGTGTCCTCATACCAAAACCAGAACACAGCTGTTTCTGAAAACAGTAACCAACGGAATATATAGCAACATGGGACTGCAAAACAGAAGAAATTTTTGTGTAAAAATCCTTTTGCAAGGAAAAAATAAAATGTATTATTTAGTAAAGAAAAAAT
Organism: Miniopterus natalensis; assembly: GCF_054644295.1. Classification (NCBI taxonomy): domain Eukaryota; kingdom Metazoa; phylum Chordata; class Mammalia; order Chiroptera; family Miniopteridae; genus Miniopterus; species Miniopterus natalensis. The sequence continues at coordinate 6,126,169 of NC_142096.1, forward strand.
GTTATGGCAAATCAATAAAAATTCTCTAAAATCAAGGAACACTGATCAGCTAAATGAGGACTCAGATTAATCAGTCCTCAAAATACTCACCAGCGGTTCCTCCGTATAAGTGAATCTTCTATCCAGCTGGGGCTTCAGACACTCAGAAATGTCAGTATAAGATGTTAAACGAATAACTTGGGTGCTTTCTGACACGAACCTGGACCTAAATTACAGGGATGAGAACAAGCTGATGAGCAAACATATTTTGAGCACCTTTGGTATACACGGCACCAAATCTCAGGAGTGCTTCCTAGCATGATCAGAAAATTAGAAAAAGAACAACACAAAAAACACGTATAAGCATCAGGTCCAGTCCTGAAGAATTAGTTGAGAGACTGACATATGCACAAAGAAAAACTCTCAATAAAGTAACTGTTAGTTGAACGAATTCTAGAATATATTAGAGCTTGGCCAGTGTGGCTCAGTGGTTGAATGTTGACCCAGGCACCAGGAGGTACCAGTTCTATTCCTGATCGGGGCACATGCCCAGGTTGCAGGCTCCATCCCCAGTGTCGGGGGGGGGGGGGCTGCACGTCAGGAGGCAGCTGATCCATGTCAATGTATCTCTCTCATCGACATTTCTATCTCTCTCTACCTCTCCCTTCCTCTTGCTCTAAAATCAATAAAAACATATTTTTTTAAAAAAGAATATATTACAGTTGTCAAATGACTGGGGTGGATAATATATAGCTATAACAGTATAAGAATGAGAAGTCCCTTTGAGCTATATTAGTAAGTAAAGAAATGAGACTTTTCCTGAAAAATGGGGGGGTTACAGGGGTTCTTCAGATGGGAAAAATAATGAGCAGTATATAAAGGTAGGCAGGAAAAGCCTGTTTAAAAGGCAGCTGGTTAACTAATTTGCTTAGGGCAAGAGGACACAACCAGTTAAGTGAACACTATATTCTACAATATAATTCACATTCTCATATTTAATTCTCACAATAAGGATTTCTATACGGTCGACTGAGGTGAGATAATGGAAGACTTCGGAGTTAGATTAATGACTTGGGACATTATGTGTGCGATGGGATGATAAGGGTTGAAAATCACTGATATTTGAGAATGAAAGTGACCACAACATAAATGAACCTCGAAGACATTACTAATCTCAGGAGTTCTACACCTAATTTAGAGTATGCATGGGAAGTAGTAACCCTCAACTACCTATCACTGAAATATAAGAAACTCTGTAAAAAAATCAAAGTATTGGTTTTCAATTTCTATTTAATTTTTCAATTCTTAAAAAAAAAATTCTACCATTGCAGGAAAAGCACTAGGCACCTAGACAACTGCACCTACCCTTTCTCAGTCGTGCTGTCCTTGGAAGAAACTGAATACCAAGTCTCGCTCTTCCAGGGTTTTTGAGTTGCTGGAGGTGGTTTCCTGGGAGATTTAGGAGGTTGAACTAAACTGGTTTCTTCTTTCTAAAAAGTAGTAAAATAATGAACAAGGTGAAAAGTGAGCAGATTGGGGGGGGGGGGGAATAAATAAAGCATAGCTCTGCACATATACTTAGAATGTGTTCTGATCACTAGAGGATTTCTTTCCTCACTCTACCACCTACTATGCTTATAATAAAAATGTTCTTCTTTCCAAACTCCCACTTTTATGAAACCAGCAAGCTGAAACCCCTATAGCTATTTTTTTGCAAAGTTTATTTTATTTCTTCCATCACTATTTATCCCCCCTAAACCTGCTTCCACCTCCCCCCATTCCCATCCCCCCTGCAATCACCACACTATTGTTCATATTCAATGAGTTCTTTCTCTTTTTTGCTCAATCCCTCCACCCCTCACCACCCTATAGCTATTCAGACTCTGAGAAAGGAAAGGCCAAAGGCTTATATTTCCTTACATCATTGTGAAAAAGGACTCTTTCCTGGAGGAAGAACTTTGCAAAAACATTTCATTATTCTATAACTGAATATGTTTTAGTGCCCCTGGGTCTTTGCTTGTTGTGTCCAGAGAAAAGCAAAGAGGCCACTAAGGTTGGAGTGGAATGAGTTAGAGAAGTGTGGTCGGAAATGAGGTCAGGAGGTAGCAGGGGCATGTACAGCTGTGTAAGGACCTTGACTTTTTATTCTCAGTGAGACAGGAGGCTACTAAAGAATTTTGCGCAGGTGACATGATCCCGTAGTTTTAAAGGACCACTTTGGCTGCTGGGTGAACAATTTATAGACTTTCTTATTTCCTAATTGTTACGGCATGTACATTAACAACAACCAAGAAAAGAAAGAGAAAAGCTTATGATGAAACTTAAGTATTAGTGTATAAAATCCAGGTGTGGACATTTTACTATAAACTTAATAAAGAGATCAATGCATCCATGCACACCCTACCTGCATATCAGATATCTGTGGAATGCAAGATTTAGGTCTTAATGGCAAAAGGGTGGCCATTTGTGGAAAGGGGTCAACATCCTTCCTTGGCTTCTCTTGGCGGAGGTGCCACAATTTCAGTTCAGCACTGGCGTGCTTTGTTGAGAATGAATGAGTGACGCAGAATCTCGGAGCCCTGGTTGAGAGGAAAAGAAATGTAGATTAAACTACACAATAGGAATAGGTCTCAAAAACCAAGAGCTTGCAAAGTGCACAATATTTATGCTCACGATGATCAGTCCTGCTGTTCCCTTTCCTAATGATTTCTACTTCTTTTTCTGCTGCCCAGCTTTAAAAAAAACATTTCTCTATGATACATCAACTGCCTGAAATCACATTCATTCATATAAAGAGGCAATGCACACTCATACAAAGAAGAGAAATAATTTTTAAATTATATTCAAATTAGCATCTACATGATAAGAAAAACCTATATACCTATTTGATGAAGAAAATTTTAAAATGAACTTACAGTTTCTAATAAAATGAACCTAAAATGCACCTGTGATCATTTTAAAACAGTTTAGTATTTACTTATAGTACCAAATAAAAACTGGTGGATGAAATTAACACTCTAAAATATATAAACAGCCCAGTGAGGCCAGTGTGGCTCAGTGGTTGAACGCTCACCCATGAACCAAGAGGTCCCTGGTTCAATTCCCAGTCAGACACATGCCCAGGTTGCAGGCCTGATGCCCAGTAGGGAGCGTGCTGGAGGCAGGAGATCGATATTTCCCCCTCATTGATGTTTCTCTCTCTACCCCTCTCCCTTCCTCTCTCTCTAAAATCAATAAAAACACTTTTTTTTTAAAAAGAAAAGGAAAGTTTCTACTGAATTATTAATTTTTATTAAGTTGGGTGGTGTGTACTCAAATGCGCACTATAGTATAATTTATACCTTTCTGTATCTTAAATATGTTTTTTAAAGAAATAAAGAGGAAAACATTCTACCTACGGAGCAATACAAAGCATATAAGTAATATGGAATATCGGGATGGGAGATGACAGAAAAGTGGGCAAGGGGCAAACTGCAATGAACTTACTTGCTAACTTAAGGCATCTGAACTTTATACTGAAAGCTCTGGGGTTAAACCTATAGAATTTAAGCTCAGTGACATAATCAGGTCCACACAGCCACAGCGGAAAGCTCGTTGACCCTCAGATGGCACACCTTTTCTAGGCCCACTCTCTCTTTGTTTAGAGTCCCTCGAGTTCCTGTTGAAATACCACCTCTTCTCTGTATCTTGTGTGTTCACCACATTTTTTTTTATTATACTTATTTCACACATATGTTCCTCCCAACTAGACTACAGCCACTGGACTTGACCACGTTTTACCCCTGTATCCTTGGCACAACACTTGGCTTATCGTTAAGTTTAAAAAATGTTTATTGAAATGAGAAATCTGTAACTCTAGCTACATGTACACACACACGCACACACACGCACACCCCCCAATTTGATGACAGGCCAACCATAAAATGTCAGTTGTAGAAGGATGTGCTCACAAAGTTAAAACAGAGCTGAAGTACTGTCCAGCCTTATTATTATCATTTTAAATTTCCATAATTTATATATTTTTAAAAGTATAACTTGTTAACTAGCCTAAGAAAAGTGAAAGCAAGTAACTGTGAGTCCCACTATTTTTCTTACCAATACAGAAGTAAGGGTTTTACAACCTCAGTCTGAATATTTCTTAAGTGTTCTTTATTCCACTGAGACCCGTCTAGCAGCTTCAATTTTGTTAAGATTTCTGCAGAAAGATAGCAATCTCCACTGCTCACTAGGTAGCATTTCTTCATCTTCTCAAGGTGTCTGCAATAAAACACATACACACTGATGCAACATTCAACCAGCCAAGTATTTTCACTTCTAAAACGTTTCAGAAAAGTAATGAACTATCTTGAAGCCACCACTAAGCTAGAAGTTTACCAATGTGGAGACTAAAAACTTCTCCCAGCTAGGGGAGTGGGGAGTGTATTTTCGATAGGTTGAACAGCTGGCCCTGTGAAGATGCCCATATTGTAATCCCCAGAACCTGTGGACAATACTGCACCTTAGAAGAGACTCTGCAGGTGTGATTAGGATTTTGAGATTATCCTGTATTAGCTAGGTAGCCCTGATGTAACTGAGAGGTCTTCTAAGAGAAGGCAGGAGGGCCAGAGCCATAGAGTAAAAAGATGAGGACAGAAGCCAAGGTCAGAGAAGAGAGAAGATTGTATGCAGACGGCTTTGAAGACAGAGGAAAGGGGCCAAGAACCCGGGAGAGCAGGTGGTCTTCAGAAGCTGGGAAAGGCGAGGAAATGAGTTCCCCCCTGGCGCCTTCGGAAGGGAGACCCTGCATGTCCATTTCAGACTGCTAACCTCCTCACTGTAAGAGTAAATTTGTGTCGCTTCAAGCCAATACAGTCGTGGCAATTTGTTACATGAACAGTAGGAGCTAATCCAATCTCGATCCTGAAGAACCTGTGTAGGCTGCTTGCACATAACTTCCCCAACAGGTCTTGAAAAGTGGTAGTGGCCTTGCACCCAGCATCCGTCAGGGCATGCTCCGCAAGCAAGCACTTGGTAACTCCTGCTCTTACAACTACGTACAACAGTGAGCTCTGCGGTCCCCACTGGATAACTGGAATGAACCCGTCACGAGTACACTGCCAGTCCAACCCTCACTGGGAACTGCAATCTGCTGTAGTCCATCTCCTTCAGAGCAGACCAGGAAGACACAAGCAGAGTAAGGACTCTCATAAGGCAGGGTCCCCTTAGGGTTCTTAAGACTCAGGGTAGCCTAAAACATCCGGAGCAGCCAAGCAAAGACCTGCTCCCCATCAGAACTCCGGGGGGCTCGCTAGAGGGTATCCAGCATGGTACCTGGCAGACATCTCATTCAGATATAAATTTCTAAGTGGAATCCAATGAACGATCATAGAATTTGTTAACCAAGCCAACTGCTAGGAACAGCACACCCTTACACTGTCACAAGGTATCATTTATGCAAAGTATCTTATGCCCGTGTGGTATATGACTGATAATTTCTTCCATAAAAATATATTGCTGATATGCTATAAGATAAAATAGAATGATTAATTTGAAAGCAGACTTAGAATCTATGGGAAGAGACTTATGCAAACTCAAATAATAGCTGTATCTAAAGCTTTGAAATCATGGAGCTAGTGAAATCAATATTTTTATTTTTTTTTATTTTTTTGTAAAATCAATATTATTATAATAAAATAAATTTTATTAATTCCTCTAAAAGTATAAATTACTTTTTTAAATATTTATTTCTGGTTTTCTGCCTGTGCTTAAATCACCCAAATTAATTTTCTACAATTTGTTTTTAAAACTACTGCAAAATAAAAAATAGCAATACCTTTGATGTCTTTCAGCATCCTTAAGAACTTTTAACCTCTCGATATCCATCCATAGCCACCAATATCTCTCCCCTAATGTTCCTTTTATAAATTTCTTAAATCTTTCGAACTCCGTTCTATTGCCAATGTCATAAGCTTTGTGAGAAATACACCAATCAGCCCTGCTTTCCGACTGGATGCTCTCACTCTTTGAACTTGTCTCTTCCAACATTTCCTTTGTGGGTTGAACTGTTTCACTTGACTCCACGTTCTTGCCAGGAATAGGCTCAGGAGACTCATCAACTACCACTTCTGCAACATTGTTGAAATTTATATAATCTGGGCCTTCTCTAAATGGCACTCCAATGATCTGATGAATTACTACTGCCAAAACAAAGGTTATATAAGATCTCAAAAATTCTTCACATGTTGAGAAATGCAATATCCGGTTTTCACCAACATCCGGTTGCTTTTCAAGGTATATTCTCAGAAGAGCATGAGAAGGTGTGTCTTGGACAGATACAGACCCTTCCTCCTCTTCTTCATCAAATTCAGAAATTAATCCCGTGGTTTTAGGTGGGTCCTTTTTCGTCCTGGGGTGAACTCCATCATCAAAGATAAAGCTCTCTGTATTAAATTATAAAAGGCTATTAGATCGGGTATGAATGCAGAAGATATTTTTATTATTAATTAGATGTTATAGAGCCAGGATGGCAAACGAGTGGATTATCTCAGGTGGTGATTGCATAGACCAGTGTCTTAAAGAGCAGTCTAAAGCCACATTGAGACCAGTGGAGAAAAAACTGCCAACAGGGATTAGCTGTGTCTTCCTCGAACATGGAAGGGAACAGGGCAGATGAACCAAGTATGTGACAGCAATCATACAGAGGACCTTCGAAAGGACATGTGCTTTAAAAATGTCATATTTTATGCTGATATAGAATGCCAATATATGAAGGCCAACTCTGTTAGAGAACTTGAATATGCACATGAGACAACTATGGGCATGCCTCGTTTTATTGTGCTTTGCCTTATTGCACTTCACAGATACTGTGTTTTTTACAAATGGAAGGTTTGTGGCAACTCTAAGTGAAGCAAGTCTATTGGCACCATTTTTCCAGCAGCCTTTGCCCGCTTGGTGTCTCTGTGTCACATTTGGGATTCTTGCACTGTTTCAAACTTTTCCATTATTATTGTACTTGTTATGGTGACCTGTGATCAGTGATCTTTGGCATTACTAGGGCAAGACCCTCCACCAGCAAAAAGATTACGACTCACTGAAGGCTCTGATGATGGTTAGCCTTTTTTAGCAATAAAGCATTTTTAAATTAAGGTACAGTATATACATTTTTTAAACATAATGCTTTTGCACACTTAATAGACTACAGTATAGTGTAAGCATAACTTTTATAGGCACTGAGAAACCCAAAAAATCATGTGACTCATTTTATTGTGATACTTGTTTTGAAGGTTGTCTGGAACCCAACCTATGATATCTGAGGTATGCCTGTGTGTGCTGTATTATTTCATGTTGTATGATAAAGTAAAATTAGCTACCATAGATGACAGGATCTTAGATGAACACATCAGAACTGGAGTCATAGTGGCAATTTTTAAAAGTTTACTATTTTATCAGAAAGCTCTCATTACTATCATACTTATAACCTATCATTAAAACTACAAAATGACATGAGGTATTCATAAAAGCTAACAAATACAAATGGACTGTCTTTACACTTTTTCTAAAGATGCAGTATTAAGCTCCTCCCTTCCCTTCCTTCCATTAATCCCTGAAAGATGCAGACTAGGCGCCTCCCCGGGGCTAATGCACCCCGTGAGTCAGGGAGGTTCTGCTGTCATCTATATCCCATCCCCCGTAACCATTTTCTCA